>NC_029772.3:105017419-105038684 GCF_000817695.3 Arachis duranensis | reverse complement strand
TGGGTGAGAGAGAGAAACCGTGGAATTTTCAAATTTTCGACTCCGATTTAAATTTGTAATTCTAATAAAAAATATAATCTGATAAAAGTGTTCGTATCTTCTTCTTTTATGTGTTGGCGTTATTTTTATTTGGTAGAAGTTGATGATAATATAGCTCATTCCTCTTGAGTTTGGTCAATTGGAGTTCTAGGAGATACAGACAATTTCTGACGTTTTTTTTTCAACAGTTCGATCGAAAAATTTTTCTGGAATTTCGAGTATTTTGATTTCGTACGAAGGTAAGATTTTGGTAATTATAATATGAATTAAATATATTTTTGATGTGTGATTGTTAGTCTGATGATTATTGCTTGAATTTGAGTGATTTTGTCTTTGAAATTTTGTTAAATGTCGTTGAATTTGATGCTTTAAAGTTTGGCCATTAAGATCCGATAAGGACTTAACTGTTTTTGATGTGTTTGAGGATTGTTGTTAAGCTTGAATATTGAGAAAATTGATGAGATTTGATGGTTGAAAGATTAAAATTAAAAGTTGTGAAAAATTCATAACAAAAAAAAATTTAAAACCAAGTATATATTTTGAAAGATCACAAGAGGAGGTTGTATTTTTAAAAAGAATAGTTGTCACCAACACAGATATTATTTTTGAATATGAAATGTAATTTGATAAAAGATCGGGGTTAAATTTATAATTATATAAGTTTTTGGGTATTTGAGTATCTTGAAATAAGTCTATGTAAATAATGCTATGTGAATATATATATATCTTTGTGATTAAAGTAAAAACTTTTCGTTTTCTTAACTAAATTTCAATTCGTATTCACGAAATTTCAATATTAAATAAGCATAGTATATAATTAAAAGAATAGAGGTAAGTAGCGTTCGAACTTTTAGTGCGATCATGAGGTACTAAAAGTTAGGGTGTTACATAAATCGAATTGACCTAATTCGATTTATAAGGAAATTGAGTAGATGTTAGTAAATCGAATTGACCTAATTTAATTTACTACTGAACAGCCCATATATAGTAAATCGAATCAGTTTAACTCGATTTAGTACTGATACATATTATTTATTCTATATTAACTTTAAAATATAAATGTTAATAAAAAATATTTTCCATTTAAATTCAAATAAAATATAAAAAAATCAAAATGAATAAAAAATGAAATCTAGCTTTTGAGTTTTTGTTCACATATCAGAAAATCTACGACATTTTTATAAACTTATGAATTTAAAAACGGAATATTAAACGATTTCTAAAAATTCATTAAAAATGATCATTTGATTCATTAGCATCTAAAGAATCATTACCGAGACTTTTGATATTAAAAAAGTTAATATAAAGTATAGCCCTCTAAGGTCGCATAGGAGTTAAAATATATTTTTTCAGAGTTAGAAGTAACAGATAGTTATACATTATACAATAATCAACTATATTTATACAGTATGTAATTTGAGAAATAATTAAAATAATAAAGTATAACGAGACTTTTGATGTTAAAAAGTTCGTATAAATATAGTTAATTATTTTATAATATATAACTATCTGTTACTTCTGACTCTGAAAAATTCAAGTTTTAACTCATATGCTACTTTGGAGGGCTATAATTTATATTAACCTTTTCAATATAAAAAATTTCAGGAATGATTCTTTAGATAGTAATGAGTTAAAGGATAATTTTTAATAAATTTTTAGGAATCGTTTAATTTTCCATTTTAAATTTATAAGTTTAATAAAAATGTAGATTTTCTAAATTTTAAACTAAAACACAAAAATTAAATTTCTATTCTTATTCGTTTTTTTTATATTTTATTTGAATTCAAATGGAGGGTATTTTCTTATTGACATTTATGTTTTAAAGTTCATATAGAATAAATAAATAATTAACTTGAAGATAGTAAATGTCAATAATTTGCAACAATACTAAATCGAATTAAGATTATTCGATTTACTATATATGGGTTGTTCAATAGTAAATCGAACTAAGTCAATTCGATTTACTAGCATCTACTCAGTTCCCTTATAAATGAAACTAGGTCAATTCAATTTACTATTAAAAAGGCTAATTTTAATTAGGTTAATTCGATTTATATAGATATATGTATGAAATTTTGACGTAACGATTTTTATTTTGGGAGATTCATGTAATTTGAAAATGTTTTTAGTTTAGTTATGCCTTTTACCCTATTAATTATGTTTATGTTATTGGAGTTAACTTATATATTTTTGTTGTACTAAATTTAAATTTTATAAATAGATTCCATAGTAAAAGAATTGAGTCATGAGTCAAATTCAATTTTTATGAGTCAAACTTAAACTTAACTTCATTTAATTTAACTCTGATCACTTCTAATTCTTTAATATTGAGAATTTTTTATTTTATTGAATTTTTAAAGAAAATTTATTATTTGTCTGAATATGATAATTTTTAGATGTTAAATAGTCTTATAATAAAATTTATTAAAAATTATAATAAGATATTATAAAATTTATTAAAAGTGATAATAAAATTAATTTATCCAAAAAATATTATTTTAAAATTTTAAAATAATAAAAATTAATTAAAAAATATTTAATTTAAAATTTATTAATAATCAATTTCGATATTTACTTAAAACAAAATAATAATAAATATTAGGGACAGAATTAAATTACGTTTTAGGTAAGAGTCAAAGTTTAATTTTATAATAAAAAAAAACTAAAGTGAAAATTTTAAAAGCAACTAAATTAAAATTTTATAAAAAAGAAGATAAAATTTTGGGGCCATCGTCCCCTTCCTCGTTATAAGACTCCATCATTATAGTACCTTTAAAATATATATTAGTTAAATTCTTAAGATAATATATTTTTTAAAAAAATAAAAATAAAAAAAGGTATTGCGCATTTAATTTATTGGGCATCTCCTTCCTGCTGTCTGCCTAGTGTATGTTGGTGTGGTGCCAATCAGAATTTCCCCATACTGCACGTAACTTGAATCCATAATCCTTTGCTTTTAAAATATCGGTGATGGTTATGATACCTTAAACACTTTGTCTAATTTATTTTAAAAATAAATAATTAATATTTAATGAATGTGTATAATTTTTTATTTTAAAAAATAAATTTAATAATTTATACACCAAAATAAAACACTATAAAATTGGCTTAAAATATTTCACTTCTTTAATGACATCCTAAAATTAAACCCAAGAACGAAAAACTGTGGGCCATAATAATGGAATTGGTTTATTTCTTCAACTGCCCCTTCCCAATCGGTAATTATCTTTGCAACAATCTTTAAATAAATAAAAAAAAAGACAAATCAATCATTGAATTTTTAGTTGGTGAACATTTAAGTTTTTAATATTTTTTTTTAAATTTAGATATATCAATTTTTGAGATTAATTTGTCTAATTTTAAAAATTTTTTAGGTATGTATCCGTATCAACTAAGTCACTAGGTCAGCACAACAGAAATTACATTTGATTTTTTTGTTAATTCTAACGGACCCAAGTAAACATAAAAAATTAATATGTTTAGATTTTAAAAATGTCAAAAATTTAAATATATTTTAAATTTTCGAAAACTTAAATATCTATAAATAAAAAAGTTACTATTTGTCCTTTTCTTTAAAAAAAATTAAGAAGATAGATAATAAATGCCTAACTATAATCAATATTGACTATTGAGTATTGATTTTCAGTCTCACTAATCCTTTTTTTTCGTTTTTGTTAGGAGTGAACGTGGATCGAATTGGATATGGCTAAAATTTCAATTCGATCCACACTAAAATCATCGGATCGAATTGGATCCAATATCCGCAGTTTTTAAGATTGGATCCGATTCAATCCGATCTGCACGATCGGATCGGATATCGGATATATCCGCAAAACACAAAAATATTTTTAAAAGCTTATTTTTATTAAAAAATATCAATAAAATTCATTTTTTCTATTTTTTAAACATGTTTACTTTTAAAATAATATTAAACATACTTTTTTAAATAATAAATTAAAATAATACAACATATATAATAATTATTAGTTGAAATAAAACATAAAAATAATATTTACTTACTTATTTTTTTATTTTTACGGATAGCCGATATGCGGATACCGTCACAAAATCCACAATCTGATCTGATTAGTGTGCGGATCGGATCTATATCCGCAATTTTCGGATCGGATTCGAATAAATACCGCAGATATGCGGATCGGATCCGATCCATGAACACCCCTAATTTTTGTTACGGAATTATTATTTCTTAAAAAAATATAAACGAATTGTTAGTAAAAGAAAATAATTTTAAATATATTTTTTATTATAGCTATAAAATGAACCTCTAAAACAAATTTGTCCATTTTATTAAATAGATTTTTCGTTTTACTTTATTTGAGAAATTGCCGTTCACATATTTATTACAATTTACAAATAATGTAGAATCTAAATATTTAGTGAATATTTCGTCATCTTTCTTCATTTGCATTAAAAAAATAGTAGCATGCTATATTATATAGGGGCAAATACTTCTCCTTCTGTTGTGCCTTCGAACATAAACTCAAATGAGCTAATTAGTCGTTGACTTATATTAACAAAATAATTAAGGGATACTGACTTAATGTTAGTTATTCAAAAAAAAAAAGTTGTTTATATAATTATATATATCAAATTATCAATTATCAATTATCAATATACTTTAAAAAGCGGAAAAAGTGGAATATTTAACAATTAAAAAAAATAGTTTCCCACCACCGAATTTTGGGAAGCGTTACGCGTCACGTACTGAAAACAGGTGAAGGAAGCGGGGAGAGAGAGTTTCCGCAAATGCCACTCTCACTCTCATTCTAAATTCAATTCCTTCTTTCCGTTGCGTTTCGTTTCGGCATTTTCCCCTTTCGAAACCCTTGTTCTTCGAACCCACCTCACATTTCGGTTCTCTCTCACGCATTCTTCATCTTAGGATTGGTGCTGGTGGAAATGGCTTCCAATATTGGAATGATGGACAGCGCCTACTTTGTCGGCAGGAATGAGATTCTCACTTGGATCAACTCCACTCTCCATCTCAATCTCTCTCGCATCGAGGAGGTCTCTCTCTTTCTCTCTGCACTAATTTTTGCACGTTTTTGCTAAATTAACATTACAACTTTGGGGTTCCTTTCGTAATTCTACGTTGAAATTTCAATACTCTAATCTAACTTGCATTTGTCACTACTTCTTGCTGTTCTGGAGTTGCTTACGTTGACATTTGACAATGCATGTGTTTTTTTTGTTTTTATTTAAATAAATAGTTATTATATGATCGAAGGTTTAACATTTAAATTGCAGTTTTTTAAGATTTCGGTTGTACTTGTGCACATTGTGTTTAGACAACTAGTCAAACTGGAAGAATGTTGATAATTATATTGACTGAGTGTTGATGCTGCCTTCAAGTGTGCTCATGTTGCTAATATATTCTTTTTACATGAGACACTCATTTTTAGTGGAACTGATTTTCATTTCTCTAACGAATAATTTATATTCCATTAGTTAAGAAGGCTAAAACTAGTAACTGTAGAGCCAATTAGTTGATGCTAGAGTACTTCCAGGTATATAGGTGTGTTATCTACGGTGAAAATCTTGTTATTGGCAGGGTTCTGATCCTGTTTATGCTGTTGTTGGTTAGGCTGCATCTGGTGCTGTTCAATGCCAGATGATGGACATGACATATCCAGGTGTTGTTCCAATGCACAAGGTGGGAACATTACTTTGTTTTGACCTTCTTTTAAGCTTGTCTGGTGTTATATCTCTGTGAAGGGTAATTTTTGGCAATCTGGGTTTGTTCTAGGTGAACTTTGATGCAAAGACAGAGTATGATATGATCCAGAATTACAAAATTCTGCAGGATGTGTTCAACAAGCTGAAAATTGACAAGGTATCTGTTTCTTATGACTCTGTCAATTGGAATACTTGAAGGAGATCTATTTTTCCTTAAATAAAGAGAAAGAATGAAATAATACTATGGCTAGCTTATTATAACCTTCAGGTTTATAACTTAATAAACACTTTCCTGTTTAGCATTACTACAAAGTGGTTCATCGCCAACAAACTTTTACCACATATAGCAAAATAGTGCGTCTATCAGGGACTGAAAGTTGTTTTGATGACATGGTGGAGTTTCATTCCAGTTGCAGATCACCTATTCTTTATTTATGTTTCTTTCTGCCTGCTCCCCAGCAATAATTTGTATCTTCAAGCTTGCATCACCAAAATGGTCTGAATAATAGATGTTCACTCCTAGTGCAAGAGTTTTCATTTGTTATTTAATATTAAATGTAGTCTAGACAACAAATTTACTTGTGAAAGAAAGTATATTGGTGCAATATATATTTTGTGTTTGCAGTTAATGAATTTAACATGACTACTCTGTGGCAGCATATCGAAGTTAACAGGCTTGTTAAGGGCCGACCTCTGGATAACTTGGAGTTCCTGCAATGGTTGAAACGTTACTGTGATTCAGTGAATGGTGGCATTATGAATGAGTATGCTACTTTCTTTGAGTATCTTCACTGTCATTTAAAAGGTTTTGGTATTCGGTGTATGTATATTATAGTACTAATTGCATGATACATGTTCACACATATTTTCAAATAAATAGCAATGCAGCATGGTGCATGCATTTGTATATCTGATATTGCACTTTATAATATGTCATTACTTGTTTGTTTTCTAGGAACTATAATCCTGTGGAACGAAGGTGTAAGGGTGGAAAGGACCGAAATCTAAGGTGTTCTATAAAGGGTTCAAAATCATTGCAGACAAACATTGTGAATCATTCTGGTTCAGGCACCACACTCAATTCTAATCCAACATCTGGTTAGTTTCTTTATGTATTTGATCCTAAGTTGTTCTACATTATGCCATATTGCTTTTACCAGTTTACCTTTTCCTTTTGTTATCCTTGTTTGCCTTGTTTGACTAATTTCTTTTGTGTAAAGGGGCCAAGCAAATCAGGCCAAGTGGAGTAGAAAATGAAGCTAATTCGTCACCAGAGATTGAGGCTTTGTCCCAACAGGTATTCACTTTAGGATCAACAATTATAGTAATGTGATGAGAGATTTGAAAAGTAGTTGTTGACTAATGGAATAATGCAATCTCTGGTCCCATTTTACTATGTTTTTGTATAATTAGGTATTTTTTATTTTTCCTGATGGTATTTAATATGCCGATGCTCTCGCATACTCAGTTGCCTGACATATTACATATTAGTTATTATCTGGATAATGCTGTTGAAAGTTTTCCACTTGGTTATTTTAATGAAGTGCCTTACGGTTTGTTTGTAGTTCACTTCTTCACTCTGATGTTTCCTATTTGACAGGTTGCTGATCTCAAAATTGCTATGGGTCACCTGGAAAAAGAAAGAGACTTTTACTTTGCAAAACTACGGGATATAGAAATCCTTTGTCAGGCTTCAGAAGTGGATAATAATCCTGTAAGAATTCTTTGTATTGAAGTTCTGTTTTATTTATTCACAAACATGTTCCGGTCTTTTATCTTTGCAACATGCCTGTGGTCGTGTTCCACTTTTGTGGCACTTCCTTGTCCATATCATCTATTCTCATTATTTAGCCCCCAAAAGCAAAAGACTGTATATCAGTTTTCTAATACTTATTATTGAGTAGAAACAGAGGCAATAAACTTCAAAAAAGTTTTGTTTAGAAAAAGTATGATTTTGGCATTGACATGTGTAATTTTCTAAGTTGTTTATACATTTGGTGGCTCTGATTAAGTTGATTGGCATTGACCTTGAGTACTGAACACTGAATACTGTATTTCTTCGCAATACTATATAACCATCTATTCTTTGTAGGTTTTGTAGCTTTAAAAGTAACTTATTTCCTTCCTCCATCTGGGTCAACTTTTTATTTTTATATTTTTCTCATCATTTGAATTATCACAAGGGTTATCCCTTGCTGCATTTGTCAACCTGACTCTGTTTGCATCGGTATGATAAAGATGGATTGCATTGTTATGTATTGACTTCTGAAACTGCTCATCATTGTATTTACAAATAATGAACTCCTAGACCTGGGTTAGATACCAAAAGGCCTCCAGATTGTGGTCATTCCTATAGTATTTGAACATTGGTGGTTCATAGAAACTCAACGATTTCTTTTTTAACTTAAAAAATAATGAATAAACTCTTAAATGTTCTTAATGCAGATGACTGTAGCAACTAAGAAGATTTTGTATGCTGATGATGCAAAGGAATCGGCACTAGATGAAGCTCTAGGTTACCTTAACCAAACTTTGAATGCTGTCCAAGATGAAGCAGAAACTGAAGCCTGATAACTCCCAAAAGCTAGCTTCTGGCTAGTACAGTAAGACATTTGCCAGCCAAACTCTGTTAACAAAATGCCATCTTTGACTACTAGACAATTGAACCTTTTTCCGTGTTGCGACCGCTGGTTAAAATGTGCCATTTAATCAAAAGAGATATTGCATGTCATTGGAACCGAAAATGAGCCCCAAGAGTGAGCATTCAAGTATTTCTTGCTCGATAATTTGGTTATCTAGTGACTGACCGTTTCAAAAAATATTCTCCATATTTTTATTTTATTTTTATTTTTTGTTCCAACCTTTAAGAAATGGGTATGCAATTTGGGTGGGCAATGGGATGTTCAACAAAGTTCTCATTCAGTGGTAGGCTAACTGGCTAAGTACCTATATTTGGTAATGGAGGCAAAAGTTACTCTTAATATCATCAAACTCTAGGACATATCTTCCAAGATGCAGTTTAGCATTAGCCTTATCATTGTTAGTTCATGGCAGAGTGCCTCAGGGAATCACTTCTCCAATAAAGTAGAAATGGAAAAACAAGAATAAGATGTATGCATTAGACCATGCTAGGGAAAACAAAATACCATGTACAAAAATACATTTATAAGTAGACCATTTTAAAAGAGAAAAACACAAGATACTACAATGATGATAAAATATAATATACTTCACCCTTTTTAAAATTTTCGTAGACATGGATCATATATAAATATATAATTCTTGCTTTTATTTATTTTGGTTAGATAGTTCTAAAACAGGCTGTACACATGTAGCACAATAACTTACCAGCTCCAATAGTCCATTAGAGGCGTTAGAGAAAATCATGTACTTTGTGCCCCACTTATCACTTAGTCACCACAAACATTAATTAATTTATCTGTGCTCTCTCTCTCACAAAAAAAAAAGAAAAAAGATGTCTTCCTTTCACAACATTGACAATGGACACCAAGAAGGAGAATAATAATATCAATATATCAATATTGGTTGATTTTTCTCGTCACCTATCAGATATCAAATCTATCTTAAATTTTGTTATTTTGTCGCCCTCCCTCTTTCCTTCCAAAACAATGAATCGCACATGTGACACCCTATTTTTAAGGCAAATCTATAAAATATCAAATGGATGGTTTTTGTTGCCTGTGTACCTGTGGTTACTAGATACAATTTGCAAGCTGCATGCCATATGCCACCTTAATTTGCTTCCAAAAGTTGGATTTTAAGTAGTCGTCAATTAAGCTCTCGCCTTTGCTTGTCAATATGATAACTAATTTACTGATAAATCTGATTTATAGATATAAACTCATTTTATAGCATTTAGATAGCAAACGATATGTGGCGAAAGTTTGCGGGGTTTATACACTAAAAGGGTTCAAAATTCAAATAGCAGATCCTTTTGAGCAGTATATAGTCAAAATTCACTTAGCATATTAATGTGGTTATCATTGATTAATTATAATTAGGTGGCGAATTAGCTTAGAAACATTTTAGTAGGATTAATATACAGCACAAGTTATTGATCGTTTAGATCTCTCAGGCGTGATACCTTTTCTTTTTTCAATAGAATGAAAACCACAAACACGAGACTCGAAAAGAAGAAATGAGATTTTTCATTTTATTCATATTTATGTTGCACTGAACTCCAATGAATGTGAGAGTAAACTTTCTATTACACATACATTGCTGAACTCTATATATGATAGCTCTGACAAAATAGTATGGATCAAGATCTTCTAAAATGAAGTTGGTAAAGTGGTAAAGTGAGAAGTTAATCATTTTTAAATTAAAATAGTAGAGCAAACATTTCATAGAAGTTATAAAATCAATGATGATCAATCCTTCACTTTACTGTTTTACTATGTTCTTCACTTTAGAGGATTCAAATTCAAATAATATGTACACAATACATCGTGTGAGAGGAAAAGTTAAGAATCACAAAACATCTCATAATTTATGACCGAAAACAGATTTATTTAATTCAACTTATTTTCTGGGTTAGCATTATGCTTTCAAGAAACACTTCAAGACTGCAAACTTAAGAAGTAATCACGACAATATGTGCTATATTATATATTTGCAAGATGAGAACCACCACAAATGTGGTTTACTTTATTGAATAATTTTCTTTAATAAAAATCACAAACCTCGTATATAATTACTATAAATATCCCCTTTTCTTTTACATTTGGAGACTCGTGTGATGAGACTTAGGCGTAACCACAGAGTCCGTAGACACAGTATTGGCCCTTTTCACACCGGTTGTTACAACCGCCGCAATGCCTCTTGTCGAAGTTGGTATTGACGCATTCCCCTCTGCAGCACGAATCAGTATACTTTTTGCATTTCTGCTTGCACGCGCCGCAGTTTTGCTTGTCGTACCCCAAGTCCATACACTTGTTGTTGCAGCACGCTGTCGTGTTCCTATCGTAACCCATCAAGTAGCAAAGCTCGTTATCCCTTTTGCAATGATCAGCCGGTTTTGGATTCCTTGGATTCTTGTCATCCGGATATTCAGCAAGGAAGCGATTCAGCCGCTTAGAAGGAAGAACTATTTCGTTTTCGCCATCATGGATCAATGGCTGTTGCTGCTGCTGATCCAGCGACGATTTCACTTCCTCTAACTGGTTAATACCGTTCATCGTGATGAGCGCGATCGACAAAGCCATGGTTATTGCTATGGTGAATATGGCCTTTAGGAATCCCATGGCTTTGCCAATTACAAGAGATAGCTTCAATTTAAGCTCTCAGAATCAGAGTGGAGGAGAATTGCTTTCTTCTATATTCTATGTTTGTTTGTTTTGTGTGTTTGGGAAGGTGGAGGGTGGTGATGGAGAAATGAAGATGGAAGGGTTTATAAAGGAGAATATTTGAGAGAAGAGTTGACGCGGCAAAAGTGGTAAAAGTTGAGAAGGTTGCATGCATGGGGCATGCGGAAGAGTACTATAGTGGCTTTCTCGTTACATTATTATTTAGTCCTTATTATGAAACCTTCAGCTACCAATATAACTTGAACATACTCCAATAATATCACTGCTCTCATACTTTACTTCTCTGTGCAAGGTCTATTATATCCTTTTCGTCTTAATTTCATGACTTATACTTCTCTATGATTTGCTTTAATTGGTATTATATTATTTTTTTATGGTATAGTACACTATTTTTTTTTTTTTGGAATATTTATATTTAGATACAGATACACTATCGAAAGATATACTTTTCCGTGTCAAAATGTTTGTCACAACTAAAATCACATATATTACAAAAACTTATGAATGGTTTAATTATCAAAGGGTACTTCCGTACAGTAAAACAATCATTGATATTACTTTGATAATAAAGAAGTAACAATAACCGATAAAAAAATATATATATTACTTGAGTGATCACATATGCTAAGCTTGTAGAAGTCAAAGGGTATTGATGACATTTCAGAAAGGCGTGGACGGCCTGAGAAAATTTAGGCATACTGCTAGGATAAGCAAAGGGCTTTGCCATAAATGCAGAGAACTTTAAACAAAAACAATTATAACTCACAAATCCAGCTCCTACTCTTCGTGTTTAACATGTTCTAATACAACAAATTAAAACTTGGATTCAAAGATTCTTCCCCATTCTCCAAGAGACTAATCTGGCCATTTTTGTTGAACAGTTAAGGGATTGCTCCATGCAAGTTAACTCTTATGCCTCTACACGTGGTGGGTTTAAAGTGTAAACCACACACAAATTGGCCTAAACAATTAAGAATAATAATAGAGAACAAATAAGGGATTCAATACATGATAGGTTGACCTAGAATTATTACAATTCTCATGAAATGTTTTTTTAATGTTGGACAATTAGGGTTTAGGTCTGCGCGATTTTGTTATTGAAGTTGTGTGGTTTGTATTATTTGTTGGAGAAAAAACATTAGTTAGCTAGGAACATCGGAAGCTATGAGGACCACTTATATGGAATTTCCAGCTACATATATATAGATCCCTTGTTTGATATCTAAAGTATGACTTAAAGCAATGTTTGTTCGTTTATGCTAGTCAAGTTCTGAGAGAAAATAAATTAGGACTCCTTCGCACACTTTGCTCAATGAGATGTGTTATTTTTAGCATTTTTATATTGAACTATATATGTTATTAAACTATAATTCATTAATAAAAAGTTTTATAGGCTCCTTTAATTATATAAAATAAGAAGGATTCAAAATTATTAGAATCCTTAAATCAGTTTTTATGTGAATATTTTTTTTATTATTATATAAATCGTCCCAAAATTTTGTGATTTAGATTCATTAGTAAAATATTGCAGTTGGTACGATTTATATTTGAATTTGGTAATCTAAAAGCATGTAATTTGTTCTAGAGTATTGTGTTTTTGTAAATGATTATAAAACATCTCAAGATGAAAAAAATAACGTAGAAAAATTGGATACATAAGACAATTTATGCTTTGCTCTAACGCTCAGGATTTTTTGTTTTCAACTTTTATCCATTACTCTTTCTATCTTGAATGATTTATAGTCATCTAAAAAATCACACTACTCTTTGACTATTTACATATTTTTAGATTACCAAGTTTAAGCATAAATTCCCCCAATTTATGATATTTTGCTAGTTATCCTAAACCACAAAACCTTGAAACGATTTATATAATAATAAAAGAATATTCACCTAACAAAAATTGATTTAAGAAATTTTGGTAATTTTAAATACTCCTTATTTTATATAAATAAAAAAAAACGTAGTTTTATATCTTATTCTTGACACAGTTCATTGTAAATATTTGAACATTTCTATTTTAAAACTCAAAATAAACTATATAATAATGGTACTAAAAAAGTTACAATTGAATCATAATTATTATTTACATTATTATAACAAAATTCTGAATGTTCAAACTTGAACTTTATCATTTTTAATTGAATTCAATATAAGTAAAATTTTGAAAGTTATTATACAAAAAATATAATATAAAAAATAAAAGTCAACGGGATATATATTGATTTAACCATGGGACAAATTATTCTAAATTATTTATTTTGACCAATTTAGGAGTTGACAAGTAAGATTATGAGTAATAATTATTGACTAATTATTAAATGGGGAATTTTCTGGTCATTAAAGTAGTAGTGACTAAAGATGGCCAAAAATTGATCTACAAATAAGAGGTTGACATGTGGAATGGTTGATTATAATAAGAATCATTTTAAAAATATGCTTTTGTGAATTACATTAATGTAAGTGAGTCATCATTTTTACAAATTTTCAAAAAAAATTTTGTAGGCCTTCGACAATATAGACAAAAAATGGGAAAAACTAAATTATAAGAAAAAAAGAAAAATATAAATACATAAAAAAAAGAGATAAACAAAAACGCTATGCAATTAATAAAAACGAGAAACCAAATAAAAAAAAAATAAAAAATAAGAAACTATGACATAAATTTAAAGTTTATAAAAAATCTTATTATTTTTAGTTATTTTAAATTTTCGTAATTGAATTCCAAATCAACAAATTGAGTAAAACCTCATTTAATTGCATTATATTTTGATTTTTTTAATTTTTTATTATATATCTGTTAATAATTATTGATTCTTTCTTTAAATGAAGAAAATTTAAAATTAAAATTTGTCGTATTATGAAATTTTAAGTTTATTTTTTTTCTATTCAAATATTTATATTGATAATTTGGTTTCTATTATATATTAGTTATATCTCTTAATTAATTTTTTATAATTAAAATTTGTAATTGAGTATATTTTATTTTTTTAATTTAATTTTTCGATTGATTATTTTTTAAATAAATGTATACGACAAAAATAATCCAAATACTTGCACAAAAATGTGGCCATTATGTGTGTATACTTGGTTTAATTATTTTTATTAACTGCAGAACTTTTTTATTTTTTATACTTGGTTTTTCATTTTTATTAATTGCACAACTTTTTTGTTTATCCCTTTTTTTGGTGTATTTATATTTTTCTTTTTTTTCTTATAATTTAGCTTTTCTCATTTTTTTGTCTACATTGTCGAAGGCCACAAAATTTTTTTTGAAAATTTGTGAAAATTATGGCTCGCTTACATTAATGTAATTAACAAAAGTATATCTTTAAAATGATTCTTATTATAATCAAACATTTCACATATCAACCTCTTATTTGTAAGTCAATCTTTAGCCATCTTTAGTCACTATTATCTTGGTCATCAGAGAACTCCTTTTATTAAATAACCGTTCCATATATGAGTGACTATTACGTACACACAGAACTTTTATAATTAAATTTGACTAGCGTCACTTTTAAATCAATAAGCATATTCGAATTAGTACTTTAATAACAAATTATTAAAAATTAAACACAAAAAATTATATTTGAGATATTCAGATTTTCTTTTGGTTTCCAATAAATATATACATGGTGAATTAGTGTATAGATGCAAATGTGAAAAGATTTACACAAATTTTTTAATTTATGATTCTGTATTGATACGTGTTTCATAAGTCTTATTAAAGGGAAGAGTTTGATAGGACGTTTGTCCTTGCTGAACCTTGTAATTTCTAGTCACAGAGATGCTACATATCTATGTAATTATGTAACTATTTGGCCCAAATTTAAATAGAGTCACGCGCATTAATGACGAGTGAAAACACGCGCGCGAAAATCTTTTGTTATTTCGCGCTCATTATGAAAAAGCGTTGCTTCTTCCTCAACACGAAACTGCTACACGAAACCGTTCATTCTCTTTGAATCTGTCTCAAAATCACTCAAACTTCAGTCACGTTCTCTGCGAAAGTTACTACTGCAGAAGAATTGCGAGAAGATTTGACAAGGAACAACCAGAAACGAACGAAAACAGCAACAGAGACTACCAAAGGTATGAGAAAAACTACTATTCATTTGAAATCTTGCAATGTCGCGTTTTTCCTAGTTGCATTTTAGGTTTACTGGATTGATTTGCTTCGTTTAGTAGATCGAACTATTGTGAATTTGTGATTGCATTTTTACAGTATAACAAGAGCTTGGAATGAAATTTGTTGTAATTTTCATTCAGTTCAGTGGATAGTGTAACTAGGGCTTTGTACTTGGTTGTTACTCTGTTCAGTACTTCTTTTGCATGGAGAAATACTATTCTTGTTGACTGAAAGTTGATCACCATTTATTCACCACATAAACAATGTTCGGTTCAGTGCCCTTCTTTTACTTTGTTCAGGGTTTAGGGTTACTGTGATTGCATTCTTAAAATATAACTAGGGCTTTGAATGAAATTTATTGTTATTTTCATTCAGTTCAGTGGATAGTTTAACTAGGGCTTTGAAATTGGTTATTGTTACTCTATTCAGTACTTCTTTTGCATGGAGAAATACTATTCTTATTTATTGAAAGTTGATCACCATTTATTCACCACATGAACATTGTTCGATTCGGTGGCCTTTGTAATTTTGATTTACTTGATATTTAATGTGTTTAGGGTTTAGGATTATTGTGATTGCATTTTTACAGTATTACTAGGGTTTGGAATGAAATTTGTTGTTATTTTCATTCAATTCAGTGGATAGTGTAACTAGGACTTTGTACTTGGTTCTTACTCTGTTCAGTATTTCTTTTGCATGGAGAAATACTATTCTTGTTGACTGAAAGTTGATCACCATTTATTCACCGCATAAATAATGTTCGGTTCGGTGGCCTTCTTTTACTTTGTTCAGGATTTAGGGTTACTGTGATTGCATTCTTACAGTATAACTAGGGTTTTGAATGAAATTTGTTGTTATTTTTATTCAATTCAGTGGATAGTTTAACAAGGGCTCTGAAATTGGTTGTTACTCTGTTAAGTACTTCTTTTACATGGAGAAATACTATTCTTGTTGATTGAAAGTTGATCACCATTTATTCACCACATGAACATTGTTCGGTTCGGTGGCCTTTGTGATTTTAATTTACTTGATATTTAATGTGTTCAGGGTTTATGGTTATTGTGATTGCATTTTTACAGTATAACTAGGGCTTGGAATGAAATTTATTGTTATTTTCATTCAGTTCAGTGGATAGTGTAACTAGGGCTTTGTACTTGGTTGTTACTCTGTTCAGTACTTCTTTTGCATAGAGAAATACTATTCTTGTTGACTGAAAGTTGATCTCCATTTATTTACCACATAAACAATGTTCGATTCGGTGGCATTCTTTTACTTTGTTCAGGGTTTAGGGTTACTGTGATTGCATTCTTATAGTATAACTAGGACTTTGAATAGAATTTGTTGTTATTTTCATTCAGTTCAGTGGATAGTTTAACTAAGGCTTTGAAATTGGTTATTACTCTGTTCAGTACTTCTTTTGCATGGAGAAATACTATTCTTCTTTATTGAAAGTTGATCACCATTTATTCACCACATGAACATTGTTCGATTCGGTGGCCTTTGTGAATTTTATTTACTTGATATTTAATGTGTTTAGGATTATTGTGATTGCATTTTTACAGTATTACTAGGGTTTGGAATGAAATTTGTTGTTATTTTCATCCAGTTCAGTGGATAGTGTAACTAGGGCTTATACTTGATTGTTACTCTGTTTAGTACTTCTTTTGCATGGAGAAATACTATTCTTGATGATTGAAAGTTGATCACCATTTATTCACCACATAAACAATGTTCGGTTCGGTGGCCTTCTTTTACTTTGTTCAGGGTTTAGGGTTACTGTGATTGCATGCAGCAATCATTTCCTAGCTATTTCATTATTTATCATGTTTGATTCTGTGCATGAATGAGTTTTGGTTCAGTAGCCTGTTACATTTTAATTGACTTGATTAAGATATACATGCTTGTACTTATCGGTGTATTGAGTGAAGTATTTACCAATTTTTTTTATTACAGCAAACAGAACAAGACATTGGTGACAAAGAAGGAGAAGCCGCACTATAACGTAAGCACATTAAATATATTTATCCATTTTCATTCGAATAATATCTATTTTGTATTATAAATATATCCTCACATTCTGTTTCAAAACTTGCAGAAAACTCATGATTGCAGATGCCAAACAAAGGCAATAGCAACAGTGTTCAGGGATATGAGTCAGGAAAAGAAAGATATAGTGAAAAAATGAAATTTGGTGTCCTGGCACATGTCCCAGAAATAAATGTCTCTCACGCCCTCCTGAGAGAATTGATTGATTGCTATGATGACACTAAGGGATGCTTGAAAACTCTCCAGGGAAAAATATACATAACTCGTCGGAAAGTAGTAGCTGCGCTGGGCATAAACAACGGCGGTATTCCACTTCCTGCTTATTTTCAGTTCATTGGTGTACAGAAAATTAAATCGAGCTTTTTTGGCTGATTTTTGCTATTAAAATATTGTAGGAAATTATTTTGATGAAAAGGTTGATTACACCAAACTGAATCTAGAAGACAATGCAATATTTGACAGCGTCAAAAATATTTCACTGGCAACTTTGACAAGGAATGTGCTGGATATGAGCATTGAAGGGGAGGAGAACCGGCAAAAATTCAAGAGGATTTTTGTTGTCTTCATATAAAAGTGCTTCTTGCTGCCGACAACGGTAAGTGTGGCCTCCCCGATCCATAAGCTGCCGATCTTTCATGTGGATAACATTCGAGAGTGGGATTGGGTAAATATGTGCTCAACTTCTTAATGAAAGGAATTGAAAACAAGAGAAATGGAACGAAACAGTCCGTTAATGGCTATGTTTTTGTGTTGATGCTAATATACTTCCCTTGTTGAACTTTATGATTTCTCGCCACTAGCCATGTTGAAGTATGTTTTAACAGGAGATAGATACGAAGGTGGGCTCTATTTATACTTTGAGGCCAGTTGGACAAGTCACTTAGTATAACCGATATTTTTTTGTTGTAGTTAACTTTTACACACACATAATTTAGGTCCTAACTAATGTATGTACTCGTACGATTCACGAAAAATATTTAATATTTTATTTATATTTAAAGTATTTTTAATTAAAAATAAAATAACTGGTTTATTAAAGAAAAATGTATAATATGCAATAAATCAATGTTTTAAATTCTATGAAAAAATATACCTATACATTTGTTTTTTCTAATATTGATCGTTACATATCTATAGATTGTATCTCTGTTCTTGTATTAAATAAAAAATAATTATTATTTATATAAAAAATTTTATCCAACTAAAAAAATATGAAAAAACACAATTAACAACAAAGATACCAATTGATTAAACAATATCCGATTATCTTAATTTATTAAAGACTTCTCCATACACAACATTAATCGTGTAATTCTCATAGATGCCTCATGATTCTAAATTAAAATCTTTATCCCTTTCTTGCTCTTAATTTTTGAAAGTGCCACACAAAACAATCCATGCATAAAAATCAGTCTTGGTAAAAATAGACCTACAATTTTCAACGTATGTCATTGAGCTCTACAATTATTTTGAATGTTTCTTCTTTGCTAGATTTTGGATTTATTTTTTTGTTATGTTTCGGTTGTTCTTTTCCAATTATTTTGGATGTTTATTTTTGTTAGTTTTGGATTTCTTTTTTGATAATTTTGGATTTTTTTGTTAGTTGTTTTATGGTTTTGTTGTAATATTTTGGATGTTTTTTTCTTATGTTTGAGATAATTTTTTTTGTTCATTTTTTGACTTTTTTTTTCGAATATCAGACACGGATGGACAGTGAGGAATGGAGTAACAACGACAATTGACAACCGTGGGTTGTACCAGCTATGAATGCGGCGCTACTGAAACTCGATAGTGGTGACGCTATGAATGAGATGACCTCCATGAAGAGGGTGGCACACGGAAATGCAGTATAGGCGGAGGCAACATTTCTCTTAGGGAAGAAAGATATGAGAGAGGGAAGTGAAGTGGTGAAGGTTTTAGATTTTTATTTTTTTTATTGGAACAATAAAAGTGAATTTTTGGAGTCAATTAAATGTTTTTGACTTTTTTTTTTTACTTTTTGGTAGCCCAATTAGTAATTGACTAATAATCTAATTAGTTACCTAATAACTTTTTTTATACTCCTAGTCTGATACCTATTTTGAACTAAATAATTAATCCCTAATTATCCGGGTTAACCTTGGCAGAAAGTGACACCTAGAGTGGGTATCTATTGGATTCAATGATCCAATTAAAAAGTCTAATATAAACAAAAAGGTAAAGTACTATTATGGTCTTCAACGTTTTGTGCAAATTCTAATTTGATCTCTAACATTTTAAATATTCTATATATTTAGTTCTGAAAAATTTCAAACGAATTTAATGTTGTCCCACTATTAAATTTGACACAAACAATTAACATATTAAAGAGAATACTATTTGATTTTAGTATGTAAGTAAAATCGACCCTCCAACAATCACCAATGTAAATATTTTTCCTTTGATTTTGGAGTATTGATGATTGTTTGCTATGGTTTGGTGTTTTACGAGAAAGAGATTTATCTAACATCTGGAATAAGGAGATTTGACTTAACTAATAATGTCGTTAACATTCACACCACTCATTCTATTAATTATTTGTGTCAAATTTAACCGTGGGACAACATTAAATTTATTTAAATTTTTTTGAAACTAAAACAGAACATTTAAAACATTAATAACCAAATGATAAAGACTAAAATAATAATTTATCCTAAACGAAACCTAATAGTAGTGTAGTAGATGCAGGATGAATCAACCTTTATTGAATTTTATTTCCTACATCCAATCCAATATGTAGAGGGTTAAGATGTATAAAAAATGAAATAAATATACAAAATATTTTTCAATTACACTAGTGTAGGACGACCAAGTCATTTTAATAACCAAGTTCAACTAATTTAACCCAACTTAACAAAAATCACTCACATAAGGTGCATGTAAATCAAGATGAGCTGGATTTATCAAAGACAAAAAAAAAATGTCCTAGCAATACTCACAAGATCAATAAAATTAATTCAATAATGACTAGTTCTTTTTGTTGGGAGTATGACACAACAAAGAAGAAAAAAGAAAGAGTAAATAGTCATTTCTGACCATAAAAAATTTGGACACTGACAAAACTGACCATGAAAAATTGAAACTAAAGTTATATCCATATAAAATACATTTTGTTCGACAAAAATAATCAATCTTTAAATTTTTATTGATAATTCTGTAAATACCCCTCTTCTTTTTGGATTTGGATCCTCTAAATTTTGAATTTTACTTTAGAGAGTAAAGTTTGATCTCTCACCCTTGAATGGTTTCTCTCTCATATTTTCTCTTGGTCCCACCTATGAAATAAATGGTGAGAGATCAAACTTGTGAAATTCAAAATTTAGAGGAACCAAATCCCTTCTTTTCTCTTCCTTCTTCATTTTCCTTCCATAATCACCACCACTTCTGCTACTCCGCAAACCTTAATTTTTCCTTTCATCAATTAGAATGCCAATCTCAATCTAAGTAACAACTCAAGTTTTGGGAAGGATAATAAGAAGGGTTAAGTATTGTTTTCGTTCCTAACGTTTTGGGTCAAAATCAAAATTGTCTTCGACCTTTTTTCGTTATTAAAATCATCATCAACGTTCAAAAATGCTTTAAAATCATCCTTCCCCGAATTCTTGGACTAAAATACCCTCATCATCATCATTCTACTCTTCACCTTCCTCACCCCATCACCTCCACTGCCACCAACATTACCACCACAACCACCACCAACACCAACACCAATACTACCACCACCACCACCACCAACACCAACACCAACACAAACACCAACCAACACCAACACCAACACCAACACAAACACCAACCAACACCAACAGCAACAACACTAAACAACATCAAACCAAGAAGCAGAAACAGAAAGCAAGAAAGTAGAAGCAAGAAAGCAGGAAAGCAAGAGAGCAGAAGCAAGATGCAGAAGCAGAAAGCGATGCAAATGAGGCAGCGAGGCGGCGAGGCGGCGGCAGTGGCTCGCGTCTCCTCTCTCCCTCGCGATCTCCAACGGCGACGGCCACGACGA
>NC_029772.3:104993391-105017223 GCF_000817695.3 Arachis duranensis | reverse complement strand
CCCCTCCCTTGTTTTCTTTTTTTTTTTATGATGATGGGGTATTTTGGTTTAAAAATTTGGGAAATGATGATTTTAAAGCGTTTTTGAACGTTGAGGATGATTTTAATAACGAAAAAAGGTCGAGAACGATTTTGATTTTGACCCAAGACGTTAGTGACGAAAACAATACTTAACCCTAATAAGAACAACGAAAATAGAAACATAGGCTTGGAGCTGATGAGAAAATAATAAGAAAGCAAAAAAGTCAAAAGAGTGTGTGTTGTAATAGTAGTTGACGCAGCAACGACAAAGCAAAAGTAGTGGCGGATCTGATCATTAACAAAGATAGGAAAAAGAGTGAATATGCTTCTGCTCGTTTGACAGCAACAACGGCAATAATTCCTTTCGTCGTCGCCCTCTCCACCTCCCCTTTTTCTCCCCTTCTCTCTTCCTTCTTTGCTGCGGCAGGGACAATGGTGTCCAACCTTCCCAACACCACCCGCCGTCTCCGACGAGGGAGCACCACCCCAGGTCTAGGTGCCTCAGGTGATGGTTCATAGCGGCGTAGATCGCGACGACACCAGCATCAGCAACACCGGTTTTTCTACGGAGTAAAACCACAGACAAGAGGCGGCATCGGAAAACGAGGGAGGAAATGGCACGATGGGAAAAGTGGCGAAAGGTGCGGCGGTGGAGGGAGGAGGAACAAAAGGAGAGGTAGAGTTTTGAGGTTGGGACATGTTTTGAAATGAAAATGAGGTTATTGTCGGAGGGAAGGGCGGAGCAGTGGAAGTAGGTGAGGTTTGGGAACCTCGGGAGAAGAGAATAGAAGTGAAAGGATGGAGGGAATGGTGGTGGTGGGAGTGAGATTAAATGGTTAGGGTTAGAAATTGAATTTAGAGATAAAAGAAGATGAAAGGTCAAGAATATTTAGGAAATTATGAACAAAAAATTAATAATTGGTGATTTTTATCGAGCGAAACTTATCTATATAGGTATAACTTTAATTTCAATTTTTTATTCTAAATCTTTCGTGGTGAGAAATAGCTATTTACTCAAAAAGAAATAAAAGGGAAAAACTGAATCAACAAGCATCTCCTCTGCAGACTCCGTTATCTCTATATAATATATACCATGTGTCACAGCATAGCCATTACAGAACGCATAAGATTAGTACGCATGAAATAGTTACACCATAACAGAACAATTCACAGAAAGGAGAATATGAAAAACTTAAGTTATAGTCACATGCTAACATGTATATTCATCCCGTATCTCCAAAAGACAAGCTTAAAAAGATTGCATTCAATAGGTCTCATCGTGGTACATTGAGTAATAACCACCATCGCTTCTTGATTTATCAGCCTGCAAAGTGATGGCAACATTAGCGCAAAAGATCGTTGTATACATGAGGATCGATAATCCGACAACAACAAAGTTTTTAGACAGATTGAAATACCCTATGAATGAGATTCTCAAATTCTTGTGTTCCATTCTCTTGGATGTACTTCTCGGCAGCAGTTAGAATGTCCTCTTTCTTACCCAATTTGTCCTTTTTACTTGGAACATACCAGATGTTAACTGTCTGAGGATTAACAAAGAAAGGTCTCACATAATGCTCGTAAACATAAGCAGCACCACTAAAGTATGGAAGGACCAGCCAGCAGGTTATAATCAGCTTAGCATAGGGCCATATAGGAATCCTGAAAATATGTCCAAGTTGTAAACACTTCATAAATGTTTTTCAAACATAATCATCATCATTACTCTAAGTTCACATACATCATCATTACTCTAAGTTCACATACCACCACTCACCCACGAATAATGGATGGAGGTAAGATGATTTGGAGTTTGACGATGACTCTGTTAAAAAAAATGAAAAAAAAAATATAGAGAAGCAACTTTTAGTTAGCTAACATTAATTAGCCAAGTTTTCTTTTTGAATTCT
The DNA here is from genome assembly GCF_000817695.3 of Arachis duranensis. Lineage (NCBI taxonomy): Eukaryota > Viridiplantae > Streptophyta > Magnoliopsida > Fabales > Fabaceae > Arachis > Arachis duranensis. The sequence goes on along the minus strand of NC_029772.3, from coordinate 105,015,293 downwards.
GAAATTCTACTTTATTTGAGGATTTAGGATTTAATATTTACAATTTAAGGTCTAGAATTTAAGATAAATAAAATAAGGATAAAATATATTATTTATCCTTAAAGTTTGTTAAAAGTTTAAAAAACACTTCCAAATTTTATTTTGTTTCAATTTTGTCCAAAAAATTTCTATTTGCATCAAATATATTTCTGATGGCTAATTTTTTAAAAAATTTAGAACTAATTAAGCAACAATTTTACAAGAACAATTTTCAACACAAGTAAATCAAAATGCATTATTGCCTGATTGGTCCTAAACTTTTTGAAAATTTAGTTGTCAGAAATATATTTGATGCAAAACGAACACTTTAAGGACAAAATTAAAGCAAAAAGAAAATTTAGGGGTCTTTTTGAAATTTTTTACAAACTTAAAGGACAAAAATTATAGTTTATCCATAAAATAATTTTAAAAAGATTGGTTGATGTTGGCAGAAAAAAGTTAATCACAACGGAAATCATACAAAGCTTTGCAAGATGCTAAATTATAACTTGAATGGAGGCCTTGTTATAATACAATGGCTTCTATTATATCCCTTGCACAATAATTTTAGTCTAGATGTTTAACATTGTTTATGTAGGACTGCATTCTATAATACTAACAATCATGGTTGAAACTTGAAAGCATAAGCCAGTGATTATAAATCTCCAAGAATCAAAGAACCCTAAGCAAAATTGAACTTGCAGACAGAGTAGTAATCGTCTAATTGATGAATACACAGACATGACTAGAATTGGAATAATAAACAATATGTTAGGAAAATGAAAAAGAAGAAATTGACGAACCATTCAAGAAGTTTGGCGAAGGTGAGTTCAAAGAGAGTGATCATGGAATAGAGAACCCAGTAAGTGAGCCACTGCTGATCATCCACAGGTGACTTGCTCTCAATTGCCCTAACTGAAGCATACCTGTCCCATTCAAGAAAAAGAGTAAAAAGAAAACCGCCACAAAAATAACCACGATTCACGGCAATAAAATAAGATTGTACTTACAGAGGATAAACAAGACTAATCACCGGCCTGCAACAGAAAAAGTAGCAGCTGAGATAATAGAAAGAGAGAGATAGTGATTTATTAATAATTGAAGCAGTTGAAAACGAGGGAAATGAGACTACCCAGCAAGAACATCAAAGTTCTTGAGAATGACTTTGATGAAGTTTCCAGCTCCAGATCCCATCTTTGATCGATCTACGAGTACTGTTTTCAGTGTCTGAACTCAGAATTTGTGTGTGAGAAACTAAGTTAGGGCTGCTTCTATTAGTGAGATGAGTTGCTCAATGCAGAGAGAGAGAGAGAGAGAGAGAGAGAAAGAGAGGGTTGTGGTGTTACTGTGTTAGAGAAGAGAAGAAGACATGTGTGAGGGAAAAGCGGTGGTTGTAATTTGGGAATTAAAGAAAGGAAGGATGGTGCAGGTGGTGCTGTCGTGGCAAGGTAGTAGTCCGGTCTGGGTGGGTTTTGGTGGCGCCCCAAAAATAAACAAACATTCGCCAATTCCAAGGAACCCTCCTTTTTCCCTATAATTACCAAATTACCGCTGCCGACGTTATTCCGTTATTCCATTCCCATCTAATGCTTCTCGATTCTTCTCTATTCCTTTTAAGGATTTTCCCCTTTTTTTTATTTTTCCTTCATTAATATCTTAGCCGTTGTTTTGAAATATTTTGAAAATGTTTCTCTCCTGCCTTGGAACTGCTCCCGAAATGTAGCTTGCCAATGTTGAGAATAGGGGTGGCAGAGCGGGCAGTCTGCCTCAATCCGTCTCGTCAAAGCCCGTCTCATAACGGGGCAGATTGGTCTATTCTACCAATTAAAATGAGTTTAAAATATTAGTCTATCCTTTTCTATAGCAGATTGACAGGGTGGCAGGTTAATCCACTTAACTCTTTTTTTTTTAAATAAAATTCATTAAAATTAACCAAAATTTAATAATTAAAAAATTAAATAGAAATAAAACATAATTAAATTGTAATATAATTTTTTAATTAGTTTTTTTAATTTTTAACTTTAATAAAATTGTTTAAAATAATATTTGTCAATAGAATCATCTTTATTTTAAAAAACAAGTCACATAATTTGAACATATATACGAAATTGTAAAATAAAATAAATAAAGTTAATAACTAAAAGAAGAATAAAAACAAAAAATGAAAAAAAGATGTTTAAAAATTCTATAATTATTAATTTTATAATAGTAATCACTCTTTTATTTAATAAAAAATAAAAAAAAATAAAAATCTTCGCCCCCGCAGACCAGCCTGCCCCACCACGCCAAAACCCGCCAATTTGGCGGTGCAGGTTTGGCGGATTTTTTTAATTTAGTGGGCTCCAAATCCTAGCCCGACCCACCTTTTTTAGCGAGTTTAGCGGATCGGCTCGGCGAGCTCGACCCATTTTGTCACCCATAGTTGAGAATCTTCTTTTCAACTTCTTGACAACCGCACTATAAGCTCTTTGGAGTTTCGATCTGGACGTAGGATGCGTAAAAAGAATTTCAACGCTTAAGTCAATATTAATTTTAGGAAGAATATTTTTTAAAAGTTATGGATTATGATAAATGATGTTCTACCTTTTTATAGTCCTGATTGTTCTTTATTTATGGTTGTTTAGTAGTAATTGACATATATCTGTTTTTTCTTAAATCTGTTTAAGTACTATATAAGTGTTAAACGGTAATTTGATTGGATAAAGTTCAAATGTTTAAAATTTGATTTTAAGGTATAGCAATGTACGCCCGAGATGCTAAAGCATGAATTACAGTCTCCAAATTTGACTTGCTAGTTGTGTTACTTCGTTGCAAGCAATTTGAGATTTGTTTTGACGAGATATGACGTTATACTTCGAAACTCCGTCAATTTATTCCAGTAGCCTCTAAATTCAACACACGGTCGTTTTGTCAACATGGTCAAGCTTGGGTATTAATACTCCTTTTCTTCAGAATATCAAGAGTGCATTTTATTTTAAACGTGTAATAATTACTGTTGCACAGTTTTTCAAAGGAGATCCGAACTGTTTATTTTAGATGGTATTTGAACAGTTTTGCTGATCGAATGGCTAGTAACTGAAGGTGGTTAAGATCGTGTGATAGTGGCTTTGTTGGTCTTTTATTAATCTTTTTATTCGTGTGTTGGGAATAATTGTTGTCTTTTACCCCCAACAAGTTTATCTAGTAGAGAAAATGATTTCAAGAGGTTAGTACTTTTTCTCATTCATCGTCGTCCTTTCATTCCATCTCTAATCATTAGAGATAAAGTTGCAGAGATGAAGGATGATCTATATGTATGGGCGCATGCGAACATGAAATGTCACGCTTCTCTTTACCAAGATGCTGAAAAACTTTCTGAACTTAGTGCTATTAACTAGATTAGCGTTGGTGCTTCAATTGGTGTGGAGTTTCTTTCCTATAACAGTGAGGAGAGAGTGTGTAAAAAAAAGTGATTGGGCTTACTTTTACTTGTATAATTGTGTATTGACAGAGTTGAATGTTAGGTTTCTGTTTTTGAATTTTGAATGTAAAGTGTTGACACAGTTGAACTGTGTTGCGTCACACTTACATCCAAACTCTTAGGCTTTTTTTCGAGCTTATGAGTGCCTAATGGAGTTCTTGGAAACTCCCCCTTTCCTGAATGTCTTTTTTTCTTTATTCCAGTCAAAAGGGGTGCGAAAGGGTCTTTGGGTAAACCTTAGTAGCTATCCTGGTCGGTCTATCTTCGTGCTGTATAAATCTTCTTTTAAGAGTTTTAAAGAGATGTTTGTAAAAGTTCGCTCGTCAGAGACTAAGTATCCCTTCTTCTTAGATGATGAACTAGGTGAAAAATTTTCTCTTTATTGATATCTGAAACTGATGCAAATATTAGAGGATTTGAGGCGGAGTGTGGAAGAAAACTTGCTTATTGAGTTCTTGATAGATTACTTATTATCAGGAAGATTACTCTGTATTCTTTGAGGGAATATATAGATAAGATACTGATGGGGGTTTCATTTTGTACGAAGCATGGTGTTTTGATACATTTCGTCCGTTTGTCACAGGTGGGAAGGTTCCGAGCTTAACCATGGCTCAGCTAAAATCTTTTCTAGATCAAAAAAAGAAAATTGAAAATGAAAGCTCTATTATTGAAGCAAATAAGGACATTGATGTGGATGGTGCACAGTCTAGTTCTCGTCCTTTGCAAGGGAAGAGGAAAAACCAGACTTGGAGAAGCCCATTGAAGTTCTTTCTGCTGTAGATTTGGATTTTGGTGTTGGTAACAAGTTTGGAAAACGGATGCGGCTCCATGGTTTTGCCAGTGGTGCAAACGCCCAGTCTGTTTAGGGTGATTAGTTCCCGTTTCCAGAATTGGCTGACAAGGTAGCCCAGTACCTGGATGATGTGAGGCTGCTGAGAGATGTTGAGAAAGACGCTGTGGGACAATGTCTTCAAGTAAGGAAAAAAGGTGCAACATTTTGGTTTCTTTAGCTCTTGTGTTTTTCTGATCGAGTTTTTGTGCTCTTATCAGGTGGTTGGTACAAGAATACTCTGCATTGATCGGACGACAGTGCTACTTAGAGCTGAGGAGGAAAAGAAGGTTGGCAAAGTGTTGGAGTCTAGATCATTGAAAGAGAGGGATGGTCTTATTGTTGACGTGACAGAAAAAATGAAGGACAAAGAGGAGGAGGTGACAAAGTTGCAGGATCAAATCCGTGTTCTTCAAGGGCAAATCATGAGCTCGAAAATGAGGTGCTGGAAATGTTTTCGGTAGGTTTTGATCTTGCGGTAAGCCAAGTGGCAACTCTTTCTTCCGACTTTGACATCGGCAACCTTGATGTTATGAAGATAGTGGTAAATGAAAAGCTCGTGGATGATGAGGCTGGAAGGGAAGCCGAAGACGACAATATGGCATCTGTTGCCAAAGACAATTGACTATTGTATTTGTGTTTTAATGACTTTTATTTTGTGATATGCAAACTCATGGTTATGTATATTTTGATGGATGGCTTAGTATTAGGAGCCACTAGTATATGAACTCATATTTTTTGTTCGGAAATTAATGAATAGTAGTTTGCTTTATCCGCATATTGTTAGTTTCCAAGCTTTTGTGTTTTTTATGTAGAAATAGGAAAGAAATATTTAATATTATTTGAATTTTGATTAGACCTCCCAATGCAGAAGGTGTGAAAGTGATCAGCCTCGTTAAAACCTCTCTAAGAAAAATTCGACTTGGAAAAAACCTCGGTGGTAAGAAAAAGAGTACCTTTCTCCTTCAACTTTACAAATAATTAGCTATAATAGAAACATAATGATGATACATTCCATGTATTTGGTAGCTTGCCCCTCGCTACAATTTGCAAAGAGTATACTCCTCATCCGTGTACTTTTGATATTCTAAAAGGTCCTTTCTAAGTTGCAGTAAGTTTTTCTTGCCCTGGAGATTTTTGAGCATCTTTAAGTTTGCGAAGAACGAGGTCTCCCTATTGGAATGCTCGGGGTCGTACTTTCTTATTGTATTTTCGCTGTATAGTGATTTGCATGGTTTGTTGTCTGAGTTAGCCAAATCACGTTCTTCATCTAATGTATCCAGCTCAGCCAATCATGTCTGCGTATTAGTTTCTTTATCATAAAAGTCGGTTTGTAGCGACCCCCTGGGAGATTTCTACTGGAATCAGTACATCCGCACCATAAACTAGTCAAAACTATGTTTCTTTTGTTGTTGAGTGTGGTGTTGTGTTATAGATCCATAGGGTCTCAGGGATTAGCTCGGCCCATTGACCTTTGCATTTGCTAGCTTCTTGCATAAAGCTTGTAAAATGACTTTATCAGTAGCCTCGACTAGGCCGTTAGCTTATGGATGTTCTATTGAGGAAAAGTGGTACTTAATATGGAGATTCTGTAAAAAGGATGCTATCTTTTTATCAGTAAACTGCCTACCATTCTTAATGATAATTTTTCTTGGTAATCCATATCTACATATAAAAGACATCCAAGTGAAAGATCGTACCTTTTCTGAGGTTATTTTGGCGAGTAGTTGAGCCTCTATGCACTTTGTAAAATAATCAGTCACAACTAGTAAAAATTTTACCTGACCTTGGCACGCAAGGAAGGGTCCGAGGATGTCGAGCCCCCACCTATGAAACGGCCACCCGGTTTCGGAAGTGTGTAACAACTCGGCTGGGTTGTGAATCATTGGTGCACATCTTTGGCAATTGTCACAACGTTGTACTTTTTTCATGCAATCTTTTTTGAGGGAGTGCCAAAAATATCCTGCTCTTAGAAGTTTTGCAATTGAACTTTGTCCACCTATATGTGTTCCACAAATTCCTTCGTGTGCTTCTGATATTACAAGGTTGGATTTGTTGGCTCCGAGACATTTCAACAATGGCCTAGAGAAGCCTTCTTTTGTATAAGTCATCTCCAACTATGGTAAAATGGCTCGCTCTCTTTTTGAACAGTCTCGGGTTTCCTTCTAACACTAGGACCCATCCTATTTTTAAGTAGTACATATAGGGTGTTCTCTAATCTACTATCTGTGACATGGTTAACATATTTATGCTATATATGCTTGGTTTTCTAAGGGTTAGTTGTGATAATGCTGGTGTCATATTAAGTGTCTTAGAGGTGGCTAGTTTAGATAGAATATATGTTCTATTATTGTCTTTCCTAGGCACATGTATGATTTCAAAATGCTAAAAATTTTGTATCAAAGCTTTTACTATATTTAAATATTGTTCTAGGAGAGGATCCTTGACCTGGAAGTTGTCATTTACTTGTTGGACGACTAGCATTGAATCGCAACAAACCTTGAGGTGATGAATATTTGTTTCTTTGGCAAGGCAAAATCTGGCCAATAAAGCCTCGTACTCGAATTGGTTATTGCTTGCCTAGAATGAAAACTTTATTGACTATTCGGTGAATACTCTAGTCTTGTCCTTGAGGATGATGCCAACTCTGCAACATTCTTCATTAGAGGCTCCATCAATGTATAGTTCCCATATTGAAAAAATGTCATCAGTTGTGGTGAATTCAGCGACGAAATCGACAAGGATCTGGGACTTAAGTGATCCATAAAACCCTGGTTAATTAATAAATAATTAACTAATAAATAAATCATGAGCTAAAGAAATTAGGAAATTAAATTTTATAATATGAAGAAGTAAAAATATTTAAAATATGAGTTAAAACACTAATTTTAAATATTTTGGCCCGAAATTAGGTCAACAAACTAAACCGGTTGAATCGAGCCCATATTGGGCCTAGGGCCCAACCCATATAAGCCTCCATCAGCCACTCTTCCCTTCCCTCATAATGAAACACGCTGAGGAGAGGAGGAGAAGAATCAAATCTAACCCCAAAATCACTCCAAATTTCATTTGCCCATATCTTTCAATCCGGAGCTCCAATCGTCGCATTATTTGTGACCATGCATTCACCTCACCAAGCTCTTCAAATCCATTTGAACACAGTGGTTAGAAATTTGAATTTCTTATCGAGTTTTCCATTCCTTCCATTTTTGTGATTTGGGTTCATGTGTATTGAGAAATTTTGTGCTTTTGATGGTTTAAGAGTACTCTAGTGCGATATATATCTGAGTTTCATCCAAGTGTCTCAGTGGGTAAAGGTGAGAAACTCTTATCCCCTTTGAATTCTTTAATTTTATAACATTTAGGTATTGAAATTGGTAGTTATGTATAAACTTGCATGAAATTAGATTAAATCTATGTGAATTAAAGTCAAATTGGTGAAGTGGAGTATTTGAATTGGAACTCTGGCGGCTGAAAACTTGTTGAGTTGGCTTGAAATCTTGTGAAGATGAGGGTTTTGAGGTGTTTTAAACTTAAGGAGAAATCGGCCAAAGTATGGTTTCTGTTTCTTATAGTTAATATATAATATTGCGTGAAAACTTAGCTAGTTGCCATAAGTTAGACTTGAATGCTCTGAATTATTGGATTTGGTGGATTAAATGTGTATATATGTGATGTATGATGAGTATGTTGATGACTTGATATAATGGAAATCTAATAACTTAGGTGTTTGGGTGATTCATAAGTAGGGGACTAGTATTTGGTGATGTATGTGAATGCTTGGGATTGGATTTGGTTGTGAGTGGTTTGGTTTGTATTAAGAATTTTGAAAAGCTAGAGAATTTGTAACTTTAGGTAAAAACCTATTTTTGACCAATTTCGATGGGTCATAACTTGGATTCCGGACCCCCCAAATCTTGCGAAACTTGTTTTGAATAAAAATTAGGTCCTTGAAATTTATAACGTTCAACGAACATACTGAAACTGATTTCTAATGAAAAAGTTATGCGCTTTTAAAATTTAGGGTTAAAAACTGAATTCAGCAAAAGTCGCAGAAAATTGAAGTCATGTGTACACATGGGCCATGCGTACGCATGATGCATGTTACAGGAGTGAAAGGGCTTGGTGCGAGTCTTGTGCGCATATATAGTGAGCATGCACATGCACAAGAGCATGCACAAAAGCAAGGTCATACGTACGCACAACTTGCCTTTCAAAAATGAACCTTTTTCATGCGTGTTTCGTGCATACGCACAAAAAGGGATTCATGCGTACACACGAGGCATGCGTACGCACGACTACGTTGTTTTTCAAGAAATGTTATTTTTAACTGTTTTTGTCTATCCAGCCTGCTTTTTCACCTCTGTAACCCTTGTTTAAACTCTTATAGCTAGTGTTAGGTTTCAGAAGAAGAGCAAACCTATTGAGGGAGTTAGTTTGATATTAAGGAAGAATTGTGAAGTGAATAATTGAATTAATGATGCATGGATAATATTGGATGAGATAAGAATAAGGGTAATGATGATATTGATGAATTGTGACTGAAAGATCCACATGGCATATGCATTATATTATCTGAGACACGAGTTTCCCTGGATACATGTAGTGGCTTGCACCGCCTTGCTCCAAGTTGATACTCGAAACTCTGTTGTCCTTCTGTCACAAGATGTGACCGGATACTTTAACTCTCCAAATTTTTCGCAATGAGATGATAAATGAGTCATTATATATATATATACTCTTGGGAATGCGCGCACGCAGGGACTGTCCAGGGTTCGCTACTGGACATGTCGGGCTTGACTGTATAATTGACAAATGATATGAACAGCCATAGGGCAGACATGTATCATATGCACTTGTATGATTTGTTTGACTATGCATTTGTTTTGGCTTGCCTATTTGTTTAACTGCAATTAACTACTACCTGATCTATTTGCTGTATCTGCTTCCCATATTTGTGTTTTCCCTGTTTGTCTTGCTTGTATTTGTTTCTGAGAGATCCCTCATGTGAGTGGAGGAGACACTGAGGGTTGTTTCACTTAGTGATTTGGAGCTTTGCAGGGAACGAAAAACAAAGAGTTAGATTAGAATCCTTAGATATAGTCACCATATTTTTGGTTTAGTGATAACTCTAAGATTTGATATACGTTGTTGGAGATTTGGAATGCCTCTGGCATCCCAGAACCTTATGTATTATCTATATGGACACCTTTACTATACTGATAACATCAGGTTCTCATTCCATACATGTTCTATTGTTTTTCAGATGCAGGACATGAAGCACCTTGCGGAGCGTGCTAGAGACACTTTACTTTATAGGTCGAGTTTGGAACTTCCTATATGTATCTTTTTGGAATTCTATACTCGTTGTATATTATCCTTTCTGTACGTAGTTATCTATCTCCTCTATGCTTAAACATTTTGAGTGTGATGCGAGTTTCGAGTTCTGTTTTGCTTAACTTTTTCTTCAAGGCTCCTAGATAAACCATTCTTCATATGTGTGTGTATATGTGCGTGTGTGTGTGTGTGTATGTGTGTGTGTGTACGTATTTTACTTTTAGATGTCGTAATACCTCACCACCTCAGATTTATACGATATAAAAGCGTAAAGCTCTGTATGGTAGGGTATTGCATGATCTTCTTAGCTGATATGAAATATCATATTCTGAGAGTTCTACCGATCATTTGATTAGTCGGCCTGAAAGGTCGGGTCGCGTGAGTATTTTACGTAGCAGCCAATTCTTCCGAACTATGATCTCGTGGCTCTGGAAATAGTAGCGGAGGTGCCGCGATGTGATTACCAGAGCAAATGCCATTTTGTCGATCTTGGGATACTGAGCTTTTACATTTTGTAGGATTTTGCTGATGAAATAAACTGGGTATTGTTCTGAACCTATTTCTGTTACAAGTACAGAGCTAATAGCGCAAGCAGAAATTGAAAGGTATAAATAAAGCTATTTATCGTGTTTAGGTTTCTACAGTATATGTGAGGAAGTAAGAATGTTTTTGAAGTCAGTAAATGCTTGTTTGCAGGTGTAGGTAAGAAATGTTACAATTTTGCGCTGCTGTAGGTAAGAATCATGATAGAGCTGCAAGTCGTCCTGTTAGCTATTGCACTTCTTTAATTGTTGTTGGTGACTTCATTTGTACTACAGCTTGGCATTTTTCAAGATTTGCTTCAATTCCTTGATGTGTCCACATGAAACTGAGGAATTTGCCTCCTTGAACTCTAAAAGCACATTTCTCTAGGTTTAGTCGCATGTTGTAATGTCTTAATTGAACTAAAAATCCTTCAAGGTCGGCATGATTATCCTTTTTAGATTTTGATTTAACCACCATATCATCAAGGTATACTTCTATATTTCTCTCGATTTTACATCGAAAAACCTTGTCCCTCAGCATCTAGTATGTTTCACTTGCATTTTTAAAGTCAAAAGGCATTACTTTGTAACTGTTATCAAGAACTGAATCAAGAACCATTAGTTAGTTATAGCTTCGACTATTGCCTTTACTCTGCTATATGTATATATATCAGATGTGTACTTACTAATATCAGTTTAATTTTGTATTGAAAGTTACAGCCTGTGATAGTTGAACCTTTACAGGTGACATATATGGTTTCTTGAGTCTTTCGATAATACTATCTTGAGCTATAGAAGGGCTTCAAGATCAGGGATATTATATGGTGGATCCATTGTTGTGACCATGGTGATGAAGGGATGGTAAGTTTCGTTCAATCCATCTAAAATAACATTTGTATATTCATCATAGTGATGGGAATACCTGCAGCTGCAAGAGAATCTGCCACCTTCTTTATTTCTAAGAGATATTCTGATGTTGATGCTGCTTTCTTGATTGTCTTGAGTTAATGTTGAAGTTGGTGTGTCCTAGCTTTAGTTTAGGATAAAAAAATATGTATGGATCCTACTCCAGAGTTCATGAGCATGATGGCAACCAATCATTCGATGTTTAAAGGAATCATCCAACAAAGCAAACAGACAAGAAGTCACATTATAATCTTCTTTCCTCCATTTTTTGTACTACTTTGTTTCTATGTTGGTAATTGCATCTTTAGGCTTTGCAAAATAGTGAGGTACCTTTTCTTGTTGTAGATGATTTTGGAGTTCTTGTCCGCAGATGGAGAGAGTTGTAAATGATGCCAAGTAAGAAAATTCTTCTCAGAAAGCTTCTCTGCTAAAGGAGTATTGAATGGTTTTGTTACTGCAGCATTGATGTTGTTAGCTTGTATGATTGTAGGAGAGTTGTGATCTTCAATATCATTGCTACTAGTAGAGTCATCAGCCATGGATGTTGAATGGCTCTGATACCATATAGAAAGAACAATAGAATTGAATTGTAACCCTTATTAAAACAGAGTATTGAGCAAAGTAAACCTACAAATACATGAAATGTATTATTGTAATTGAACTAATATCAGTAGGTACACATCTGATACATACATACATACATACATACATACATACATACATTCATACATATAGTAGAGTAAAGTCAATAGTCGAAGCTATAACAAACTAATGGTTCTTGATTCAATTCTTGATAACTTAAATGACTAACTTCTACTATAGCTACTTATATGTTAACAATAACAAAAATTGCCATAATCAGTGATAAATGTGGTTTTGTCTGGATCTACTGGTGCATTAATATCTGATTATAGATTGAATAGGCATCCATAAAGCTTAAAATTTTAAAATCTGAGGTGTTATCCACTAATTTATCAATGCGCGGAAGCGGATACGGGTCCCTTGGGCAAGCTTTGTTCAAGTTTGTAAAGTCGATACACATGCAACATTTGCCTGAATTTTTCTTTACCATTACCATGGTTGCCAACCACGACGTAAATCGGATTTACCGTATGAAGCCTGCAGTTAACAACTTATGTGTTTCTTTGTTAGCCTCCTCTTTTCTTTTGCTTTTGAGGTTACGTTTCTTTTGCTGTACTGGATGAGCTCTTGGGTCCAGGGCAAGTTTGTAACATGTGACGTTTGGGTCGATCTTGGGTATGTCTGTGGGTGTCCATGCGAATAAAATTGCATTTTTTCAAAGCAGGGTGATAAGCTTTTGCATTTCTCCTGTAGTCAAAGCATACCCTATGTTGGTATACTGTGAATCATCATCAGTCAGGCTTAACCTGGCGGAGGTCATCCATTGGCGTTGGCCGACTATATCTGTTATGTCAAGGATCAAGCTCGGTTAGTGTCAGTATATTGTCAGCATTGTAAACTGAGTTGACCTGCTGAATAGGATCTGACGCTGGCAGGCTTTTAATCCTGCGTTGTAGCAGTGTCTTGCTTCCTTATGATTTGAATGCACAGTTGTGATTATGTCATCCTGCACATGGAACTTTATGAACAAGTGAATTATGGAAACAATTGCGCCAAAAGAGTTTAATGATGGCCAACCTAATATGATGTTATAAGGGCTAACACAATCAACTACTAGATATTGGATATCTAAGGTCTTCGAATGTGGGTGTTCCCCTAAAGTTGTTCTTAACCAAACATAACTTATTACTGGAACTCTTTCTCCAGAGAAACCAACTAGTTCTCCGGATGAGGGTCGTAACACTTTCTCGTTTAGTTGCATCTTATAGATAGTTGATAAGAACAATACGTCGGTGCTACTTCTAGGGTCCATTAGAACTTTTCGAACTGTTACTTCCCCTATGGTCATAGATATTACCACCGGGTTATCCAGGTTTAGGCTCTAGGATTGAAAGTCGGTTGTGTTGAAGGTGATATTTGGAATGGAGCAAGTCGGCTCTTGTGATGCTGACCCCTCCCCTACTAGAGTTAGCATTGTCCTGTAACTTCTCTTGCTGGATGAACTTATGATTCCTACACACGTAAAGCCTCCTGAGATGTAGTTAATGCCTTTTCTTGTCGTGAGAGGTTGATTCAGGGTGGACCATCTCGCAATGTCCTTTGAAGCTGAGGTTAAGTTCGATTGTTCCTCTGTTATTGGGAGACTTGACGTATCTCTTTGGATTCGGCCATTGACATATTTATCTGTAATCCTTGTCGCACCAGTCATTCTTAGAGGTCCTTTATCACCACACATTCATCAGTTGTGTGTCCGAAATTATGGTGAAATCCGTAGTGTTTACTTCTATCAACATACTTTTGGTCCTGGTAGGTCCCTGCCTTGCTAGGATATTTGAAGATTTTAGTATGTAGGATCTCCTTTATTATGTCCTCCCTTTTTACATTGAACTACGTGTAGGAGTCGAACTTTGGTGTCAACTTAAATGGTTTTTTGCTATCTCAGATGTGGCTTATTTTGCTTTGCTTATCATCGTCCCTGCAAGTAGTGGTTTTTATATTCTCCTAGCTTCTCTTAGTTCCTCGATCTTAATTTGACCTGTCGCCTTATGATGACCGGATTTCACTCACTATATAATGAATCCGTTCTTTGACAAGTGCACCAAATTATCGTCAAGTAATAACTCACTTTGAGTGAGGTCGAATCCCACAGAGATTGATTGATTGAGAAACTTTAGTTAATGGATGAATTTAGTCAAGCTAATCAATAGAAATTGTTGAGTGCAGAATTCTAAATAGCAGAAATGTAAATGACTAAAAAATAAAGGAAAGCAATAAAATGCAGAAAAGTAAATGGCAAGAATGTAAAGTGCTGGAACATAAATGATTGAATTGTAAATGGGGAATGGGTAATGGAAGAAATTAAAGAAAGCTATAAAGAACGGAGAAGATAAGAATAGGGAAGATTAATTGGGATTAGGAGATATTGCTCTCTTTGGATTAAATTCAGATCATCTCATCTTCAATCATGTAACTCATTGACCTCTTGGAAATCATGATTGATTGAACCCCAATCCCTTGGTGATTCAATCTCTCAAATCTTGATAATCAGCCAATTTCTTGGTCAAATTACTTTGTGCGCGTGTACGCAAAACCCACACTATTTCGTACAATAGCAGCAGTACCAGCAAGTACACTGGATCATCCAAGTAATACCTGAGTGAGTCAGGATCGATCCCACGAGGATTGTGGCTTGAAGCAAGCTTATGGTGTATTGCAGGTCTTAGTCAGGTAGAATCAGAAGGTTTTTGGAGTTGTAATAGTAATTTATACCTTAAAAACATCAATAGGAATAAGCCAACAAAAGGAATAGAGTTGAGAGTCAGAATTGCTTTGTCTTTCTGAAGTAACTCTGGTATCACCGTCTTCTTTGCTTGTGAATGATCTTCTTCTATGGCAGGCTGTAAGTGATCAACGCCAGGGTGAAGCGGTCTGAGGTTTTACCTGTTGATCTCCTCTGCTTACAGGTTGAATGCCATGGTTAAGTGGTCCGAGGTTTTACCTATCCAGTCTGTTGGACAGTGATGTGATGACAAGTCATCTTAGGCTAGTTTTACTAGCATTTTTACTTGTTTTTATTAGGTTTCATGCACTTTCCTGCACAATAAGTAAGTGATTAGATTAGAATTTCATGTTTGTCTTGATTCAATCAAACATTGTTGATTTTATGTATTATCATGAGATTTATGCAAGATTTATTTGATTATTATGAAATGATGCAAAATCCTATGATTTTGATAGGGCTTCGATTGCATGTTTAATTGATGACAGATGAAAAGATGCAAGGAAGAAGCAGAGAAAGAGACAGGGCAGAAGAACGCTACGTTCCACTGCAGCATAGGCCTTGGCGCTACGCTCACTTTCAAAGAGCGCTACGCTCTTCAGCGACGCGTACGCGTATGAGACGCTTACGCGTGGAACAAGCAATTTTGAAGATCCACGCGTACGCGTGGAACAAGCAATTTCGAAGATCCACGCGTACGCGTGCATGACGCATACGCGTGGGTGTGATCTACGCTCTCAAGCGAAGAGCGCTATGCTCTTCATCAACGAGCGCCTGTGACAACTTTCAAAATTGGGATACAAAGTTTGGCTATCGACGTGTACGCGTCAGTGACGCGTACGCGTGGGTGTGACATTGGTGATGGGTCGCGCAAATGCGTCTATGAGGCTGCAGCGTGGAAGTGATGTTTTGAAGTCCATGCGTACGCGTGAGTGACGCATACGCGTGGGAGGGCGCTCTTTGTGCCAACAATACGCTCTCTTGGAGAGCACTGCAAGGGACTCGTGGGCGTGCATCACGCATATGTGTGACGAGTGCTGAACAAGCAAGGACGCGCACGCGTAGGAGACGCGCACGCGTAGGAGACGCGCACGCGTAGGAGACGCGTACGCGTGGGTGCATGAGCGCTACGCTCTCTTTAAGAACGCTACGTTCTCTTGAAGCGGAATTCAAGTAACAACACGGACCCACTCTGACCTACTTGAACAAAGGCCAGAAAGCCCAATCCAAGTACTTGAAGACTGAATTGGAAAGTGTTTAAATAGAGAAAATTTTGATTTAGAGGGGATCGGAAGGCTAGAGAGTCAGAGACCCTAATTGGGAAACTCTGCACTCATTTTCACATATATTTTCCTTTTCTACATTTTTCTGCACTTTTTCTTCTTTCTGTTTTGTACTAGAGCAATGATGAACTAAACCCCAAATTCATTAGGGGGAGGAGCTCTATTGTAATTCCAATGAATCAATGAAATTTTTCTTCTTCTCAATTCATTTGTGTAGTTATAGGATAACTTCTGTTTTGATTGTGAATTACTCACTTTGGAAGGGGGTTTAATTCAATTGAATGCTTATGTGAGCCTCGAAAGGGGAATCACTTGCATTAGAAGTGGAGCTCTATCCTTCACTACTCTCTTGATCAACACCATTCAAGAGGAATTGACATCCTGAGAGTTAGTGTGGCTTATGGATGAGAGATATGCACTTAACCTCTTCTCATGACAATTGGATCAAGGAATTGGCAAGATTGATTGTGATTAGAGAGATTGGATTACCAAGGAATTGGGATCCAATCAATTTTAATCTGCCATAGATCTACTCATATGATTGAGAAAGGAG
The DNA here is from genome assembly GCF_000817695.3 of Arachis duranensis. Classification (NCBI taxonomy): domain Eukaryota; kingdom Viridiplantae; phylum Streptophyta; class Magnoliopsida; order Fabales; family Fabaceae; genus Arachis; species Arachis duranensis. The sequence goes on along the minus strand of NC_029772.3, from coordinate 104,999,022 downwards.
TTGAGACCCATTTGATTCATGAAGGATTATGATATCTCCAATCCCTGATGAATCATTTTCTTTGAATTTCTTCAACTTAGATCTCTCTGATTTCACTGCAATTTACATTGTCCATTTCTGTTTTGATTCCCTGCACCCAATTTTCTTTATAATTCATGCAATTTAAGTTCCCTTGCCATTTAAGTTTATGCACCTTTACTTTCCTGCACTTTAAGATTCAGTTATTTACATTTCTTGCAATTTAAGATTCAGTTATTTTAATTTCTTGCACTTTAAGTTTCAGTTATTTAAGCTTCTTGCCATTTACTTTTCAAGCTCTTTACATTCTGCCCTTTAGATTTCTTGCAATTTACTTTCTGTTAATCTAATTTCACTCAATTCATCAATATTAGCTTAACTAGACTAATCACCATACTAAAATTGCTTGATCCATCAATCCCTGTGGGATCGACCTCACTTTTGTGAGTTTTACTACTTGATGCAACCCGGTACACTTGCCGGTTAGTTTGTGTGAAATCGATTTTCCCCCATCATGAAGTGCTTAGCAAGCCATCCTTTTTCTGATCCTACTCAAAATACCACAGACAAGGTTAAACCTTCCGTATCAGAGGATGCTGCTTCTTCTTGATTCTAGCCTATACCACGGAGACTCTAATCTCCTCAGAGATGGTTGTGTTGAACTGATGTCTCGAGAAGTCGCCATCAACATCGTGGATTAGCCGTTTGAGAGATGTATAAACATAGTTGTTGTTCGTCTTTGTCCGATGAAAGACGCATTCTGAACTCATGTAGACACTGGTGGTGGTCAAGCATGTTCGTCTTTAGTATGATGAATGTGATAACCTTATGCCAGTTCAACACATTTAACATGTTGAAGATCGGATATACATCTTAGAGATAAATCAAACATGGATTGGAAAAGAAACAGAAATACTTTTATTAATTCATAGGACTCAGCAGGACCGGGAGGTGGTCCAGATGGGCAGAGAAGATGATGATAAGATGATCCCCTAAATTACATAAGTTTAATCCCTTAAATAGATGACTAGTAGGGTAAAATACTCTTTTTAGTGCTAAAATCTACTTCTGGGGCCCACTTGGTGAGTGTTTGGGCTGAGCTTGATGAGATTTACCTGCATTGAGGTTCTTGGACGTGGAATTCCAGCTAGAGGGTCCTTTCTGGGCCTTTGGACGCTGGGCTTTGCTCTTTGGGCGCTGCATGCTTGGAAGGGTGTAGGAAGCTGGCGTTGAACGCCAGTTTTGGGCCTTCTAATACGAAGAAAAATATAGATTATTATATATTGCTGGAAAGCTCTGGAAGTCAGCTTTCCATAGCCATTGAGAGTGCTCCATTTGGACTTCTATAGCTCCAGAAAATCTCTTTTGAATATAGGCAGATTAGATCTGGACAGCATCTGCAGTGCTTTCTCTGTCTCTAAATCAGACTTCTGCTCCAGCTCCTCAATTTCAGCAAAAAAATATCTGAAATTGCACAAAAATACAAAAACTCATAGTAGAATACAAAAGTGTGAATTTAACACTAAAACCTATAAAAACTTAATAAAAACTAAATAAAAACTACTAAAAACTATATGAAAGTGATGTCAAAAAGCATATAAAATATCTGCTCATCATTGCTCATGAAGAAAGATATGCTTGGTCCTTGATTATACTACACATCCTCATAGATCCAAATAGTGGGTGAATTTTATGTCACCATATCCAATCCCAAAACCCAGATCTACTTAAGTGTGAGAAGGGATTTCAAGCATGGTTTCATGTTTCTTTTTCTAAGGTTTCCATGAAACCCATTTTGTATTCAACCTCTTTTCCAAGATGATTGAACACTAAGTATGAAGAACGAAATTTCTTCTAGCAAATCAAATAGAAGATGAAGAGAAGAAGAAATTCACTATCATTAATCCATCAAGTACAACAGAGCTCCCTCTCCCAATTAAAGGGAGTTTAGCTACTCATAGCTTAGAGAAAAGTACAAGAGATGGAAGAACATGAAGTGAAGTGTAAAGTAAGCCTAAAACTAACCACTAATCCAACCCCCTTTTCAGTACTCTCAGGGGGTATTTATACTACTCCTATTACTAGAAAAGGAAAATTACAAAAAGGGAAAGAAAATTACAATTGAAAAGAAAAGGAAAACTCTAACAAAATAAACCATGTGCCTGGCGTGTGAGTGGCATTTGAGCGGCATGCCACACCTACTCCCAAGTAGCACGCTCCCTTCTTGTAGCTAGCTTGGCATGTCATGCCTTCGAGCTCAAGTGGCACGCCTATTGTGGTTTTCCTTCCTTCCTTTCTGGAAATTAGAACCGGGGTGGGACGCCCAGGTCTAGCGTGCCACGCCCTCAATAAAGCATGATCATCCTCCTTCAAAGACTTGAACTAGTGTGGCACGCCCAGGTCTGGCGTGCCACGCCCTTAGTGAACTCTTCCTCCTTCTTTTCTAGAATGTTGAACTGGCGTGCCACGCCCAGTAGTTGGCGTGCCACGCCCTTGATAAGGGCTTCATTCTCTTCTCTAGTCAACTACACTGGCGTGCCACGCCTAGGTCTCAAGTGGCATGCCCTTGGTGCGAGTAACGTTGGCGTGCCACACCTCAATCATCAAGTGGCATGCCTATTATCATTTGCCTTAGTGTGCCACGCCTAAAGTCCCAAGTGGCACGCCCATTGATCTTTTTCTTTGGAGGCTTGTTTTGGGTGCCACGCTTTCGATCTCAAGTGGCACGCCCATGGTAGGGGTTGCATCCTTCCTCTCTGGACCAATGAACAGGCGTGCCACGCCTTCGATCTCAAGTGGCACGCCCAGTGTATGAACAAGGTTGGCGTGCCACGCCTTTGAGCTCAAGTGGCATGCCCATTATGGTATTGAGCTCTTCAAACTTGGCGTGCCACACCTAGAACTCAAGTGGCATGTCCAGGGCATAAACAAGGTTGGCGTGCCACGCCTTAAACATCAAGTGGCACGCCCTTGTGCTGAACCTTCCACTCCCCTCTGCCTTGTTGAACTGGCATGCCACGCCTTCGATCTCAAGTGGCACGCCCATAATGGATTATGTGGTTGGCGTGCCATTCCCAGCCTAGCGTGCCACGCCCCTTGTGGGTCTTCAAGATGCCTCTCTGGAATTTATAGTTGGCGTGCCACGCCTAGCCCTGCCATGCCACGCCCATAGTAAAGCCTGGAGTCCCTCTCTGAAAAGGATGACTGGCGTGCCACGCCCATTGAAAACTTCATGGACTCTCCTCTGGACTTGATAACTGGCATGGCACGCCCAGAACACATGCCCAGCTTCTCTTTCTTGCTTCCTTCCTCTTTTGTTGCTCTTTTCACCTGAAATTCAACAAAACTCATTTCAAAGCAATGTACCATAATATTCACCATTTAGTTCATGAAATTGCAATAATTGAATGAGATTCACTATTTCTATGGCCCTTTTAGATAAGAGAAAGAGGTAGATGATGCAAGTCATCACCTTATCCCTGAATTTGTCCAGCGTTTTGGGCTTTTTTGGGCTTTGCTATCGCTTCTTGAAAGTTTCCATCCGAAGCCCGCTTTTCAAAGTGTGTAGATAGATTTTAGGATTAAGGTCGGGGATTTTCATTGCCGCCTTTGCAAACCTGATCATGTAATCCTTCGAACTTTCATGTTGCTCTTGCTTGATTATGCTAAGGTAATCTAAGTCTCGTACGTATATTTTGGATACCGCAAAGTTGTTCACAAATAAATCAGCAAACTCCTCGAAGCTTGAAATTGAACCTGCAGGTAAATTCAAAAACCAAATTAAAGCAGCTCCGTCGAAAAAGATGGGAAAAGATCGACACAAGCTACGGTAAGAAGCACCGTTTAAAAACATCGTAGATTGAAATTTAGTGATGTGTATGCTGCGGTCACCAATTCCTTCATAAGGTTTTAATGTTGTTGGAAGTGTGAAGTTTTTTGGCATTTGAAAACTAATTATTTCTTCAGAAGAAAACTTTGTTCTCCGTTTTTCCATCTTGTAAGATGTCCCTCGTATCTTCATGTTCAACTCAAAGTGGTGTTTTTCATTAGGGTTTCCATCGTTGACGTTCTTTCGCTCCTCGTTCTCCTTGTCGTTATTTAGCTTGGCTGCCAAAAGAGATCGGCTATTTTTCGTCCCTAAAGTAGCATTCATGACCAAGTGCTCATCATGAGTCGGAGTTGGAGGTGGAGGTGGAGCTATAGAATTATTTGTCATGATTTGGAAATCTGCGGAGAAAAAAGTGGAAATGAGAAAAAAAGACAACAAAATATGGGGTTAAGGTCTGCCAATGTTCTAGCTGGAAACTGCTCCCAAGGTGTAGCTCCTTCTCTTCGACTTCCTAACAGCCGCGCTATAAGCTCCTTTGAGTTTTGACTGGGGCGTAGGACCTCACAAAAGGATTCCGATACTCAAGTCAATATTAAATTTAGGGAGAATACTTTCTAAAAGCTATTGAATTTGGTGAATGATGTTCTACCTCTCTAGTCCTAGCTCTCCTCTATTTATTGTTGCTTAGTAGTAACTGATATGTATCTGCTTCATCCGAGATTTGTGCAGGTACTATAAAAGTGCTAAATGGTTATTTGATAAGATAGAGTTCAAATGTTTAAAATTTGATTCCAAAATATAATGGTGTGCGCCCGAGATGCTAGGGCACGGATCAGTTCCTAAAACCTTTAAATAAATTAACCGTTGTGTTTTCTGTTCCTTCGTTTAATTAAAGTTAGTAGTTAGTACCATTAAACAATCCTTATACAGTTATACTTGTATAAAAAATTTAATTATCATCAATTAATTATGTAGTTAAATTATTTTAAGTAACAAGATGTTTACTATGTTGACTACTAAAAATATGGGGCCTGCTACACATACAAGTAAAAAGGCCGTACAAATTTTACATCAGCCCAAACTTCATTAACACGCGCATTAACTCATTTTGAATGGAGCGTAACTACACGTGCCCCACTCAAACGGTTCCTCTTCGTCTTCTTCTTCTTCTTCTCTTCTTCTTCTTCTTCTTCTTCGTCTTCGTCTTCGTCTTCCTCTTCCTCTTCCTCTTCCTCTTCCTCTTCCTCTTCCTCTTCCTCTTCTTCTTCTTCTTCGTTTTTTTTTTCGATTTTCATGGTTTCTGAAATTCTTCTTCTTCTTCTTGCTGCACGTTCTTCTTCCTCTTACTCTTCTTCTTCTCCTTTTCTTTCGTTTCTGCACATTCTTCTTCCTCGTTTTCCTCTTCTTCTTCTTCTTCATTTACGTCTTTTCTTTCTGTTTTCTCGTTTTTTTTCGATTTTTCATGGTAAAATCGCGATTTTTCATGGTAAAATCGTTTTTGAAGAAGAAGAAGCAGCAGAAGATGAGGAGGAGAAAGAGAAAGAGTTCTGAATTATGCATAAGATGTACTTCAACGAATTTTGGTGTATTTTTTTAAATCCTTTGGGTGTATTTTCTGTAACCCTTTGGGTGTATTCCTATAATCGTTTGGGTGAATTCTTGTAACCGTTTGGGTGTATTTTCTGTAATCCTTTGGGTGCATTTCTGTAATCATTTGGGTGTATTTGAGTGATATCTGACTGATATCTATGGGTGTATCTGACTCATATCTATGGGTGTATTTT
>NC_029772.3:104978547-104993308 GCF_000817695.3 Arachis duranensis | reverse complement strand
TTCTTCTTCAAAAACGATTTCAGAGCTTGATGTCAAAAAACAATAGAAATCGAGAATAACGAAAAAAGAAAACAGAGAGAAAAACACGTAAATGAAAAATGAAGAAGGAGAAAGAGAAGAAGAAGAAGAGGAAGAGGAAGAAGAACGTGCAGCAAGAAGAAGAAGAAGGTGCAATGAAAACGTGCCGTAACAGTATGTGGAGGAACTAACGTCAACGACGAAGAACAAACCAGTGAGAAAGGAGGAGAAAAGAATGATCGAAAAAGAAGAAGAAGAAGAAGGGATGTAGCGCGTGTAAGGAACGTAGCACTTGCAGCGAATTTTGGGGATTAGAGTTTAATTGGCTTGTAATACTTACAAGCCCTAATCGCTTGTAAGCAGAGTTTTCCCCTAAAAATATATATAGCGAAATTACAATGTCATCAGGGAACAACATAACTTTAGCGGATTAATTTATTATTTTTTTTTCTAGAATTCCTAGTTTCCTATAGGACACATGTACACTAATTATCCCTTGACATGAGATGCATGGAAATGAAATCATATTTTCTAAATGAAAACAAAAAGTAAGAGTTGATACTTTACGAGCTAAAAAAATGTCCTAGGATTCAACTATAATTGAGCCTAACCCAAGAAGTGGAGTAATGAAAAGAACTACAGAAGTGGTCACGGGTTCGCTTGTTCTCTCCTTTTATGCTGACAGCGGAGCAAATACACAAGAGAACCAAATCAATATTTCTTTTTTCCTTGTTTATGTTCTTAGTCACCACTCACCAGTCATGGTCCCAAGTCAAAAACAACACAGTATTTAGTAGGCTTTTTCAAAGGAAAGGAAATGGAAAAGGAACCAGCTTCTACTCAAAAGTTCCAAAGGTTATAAAGGAATAACAGAAGTGAGTAAAATTCTCATAGACCATTTTCACATATATAATTAACATATACATTAACCCTCCAGAGCAGCGTAGCTATCTATTGGGAAATTTACTTGGCAGGTCATACCAACACTGAAACTATGGACTCTACAATTGGTTTCCCCTACCATGGTTTAAGGATTTCCATACGAAACCGTGAACATTCTTAGTTTTAACCTGTTCAACTTGAGGTTGGTTGCTGTCCAAGCAGCAATGAAGGCCATGAATCTGCTGGCGTTGGATACCGGGCATGAGGTTTACTGATGGCAGATGAAGGTTTTGGAGTGACCTCAGCGACGTTAGGAGCTGAGAAAGCAGCTTGGAAACCAGGGCGATAGGGGACAACAAAAACTGCAGGTCCTTGCTGCAAGTTGGGTTCCATGGGAGGGAATTGGAGACTCTGCCCCGTAAAATTTGCCTGCTCCGATTGCTCGATTTCCACGTGGGGAGGTGCATTCAGGTCAGGTTTAGACTGAGTTACTCTCGCTTGTATCTCGACTTGAAGTTTCTCGATTTGAGTTTCTAGACTGGAAGTCTCCTCCTTTAGCTCATTTTTCTCCATGGTAACCTGGCCAATGAAGCAATCATATGAAATATAATCAGATACAAGAACGTGTTCCTTGTATGACAATTAAATGCAGTTTCCACAGTATTCCAAAACAATGTCAAGCACTTACATAGTGAGATTCAGACAATAGAGACGAGTTCTCCTTCTTGAGGGACTCAATCTGACAGAGCAAGTCCTTTAGCAGCCTAGCAGTTTCGTTCAATATAGAAGCCTTTCCGTTGTTCTGCTCATTTAGATCTGCTCCCACGCCACCACCAAAACAAAGGAATAAATAATCCAATTAAAATAGCAATAAGGCCAGCAAGAAAAAATATGTCATGGCACGCTATGCAAGAAACAATGTAACTGAAATATTAAAGGGAACAAGCAAGGGCCATAGACCTATAGTAAAGCTGAATACATTATAGATACCAAGCAATGGCACAAGAGGTTACCAAGTACATTGGCAAGATCAAGAAAGAGCTCATTCAAATGTTCCCGCTTCATTTTCTCCCTTTCAGCCTTGTGGATCCTCTTAGGGACTTTCCCCTGGTTTGTTTTACCAGAAGACCTGAAAACAAATCAAGTTTACAAACCTTGAATCCGGATAATAAACCCAATGATCCACATAAAACTATTCATGCAGGAGACACCAAGCATGTAGTGCTATACTTCTTGCCTTAAACTATTACAACTATACCAACACCAACAACACCAATAACCCAACACAATTTAAATTTGTGCTAACAAGTGCAGCTAAATGAAGTGCCTAAGAACTATAGACATTGATATAATAATGGAGGAAATCTAATTAAATTAAAATATTAATTCGTGTACATAACAAAATTGATTTAGGGATAAAAGGTTCTTCTCATTTGCCTTCCACCAACCATTACTCACAAGCCCAAAGAAGCCATTATAATTAAAGGACAACCCTAAAAGTAATTGAATCTAAAAATGACAATACGAATTGTAAATGTTAACTTGGCAGAGCCCATCAAATATTTCTTATTTCTGCAACAGTGAAACTGTTATCATTTTGCGTGACTATCAGTATAACTATGAAAGCATTATAGAATCTCTGACCTGTTTTTTGAAGTCTCAGTCATCGGAGTCTGATTCTCAGATCCCATTTCCACTTATAACAAAACCAACTAACTAAGCTCGTACACACTCCTCCAGCAACAGAATTTCCTAAAGTAGTAGACAAAAACGAAACGCTATTTCAATTTTCAATCAAGTACCTAAAAGAGGGAAAATGGAAAATCTGAATATTTTCAACTATCTACTGCCATTGATAAAGCAAAACCCCCTGTTTGAATATGCAATGAATTCTAATCCAAATTGATCCCTTCTCCCTTGTAATTCTATCAGATAAAAGCCGGCAAAAATATTAAAAAATAAAAATCGAAACTTTTGCTTCAAAAATTAATAGAATCAAGAAACCAGTCACCGAAAAAATTAAAAGGATGGAGAAAGAACACATGCAGCAGAAAGAGCAAAGTTGGTTTCGCTTACCCACGTTGTGGTGGACTCGGTGTGAAACGATTCTGAAGGAAGAAATTGGAAATTGCGAAAATACTTTTGTGTCGTGAATCAAGGTGAAACGAGAAAGATCATTATTTTCAATTAAAAGAAAAACACGAGAATTAGTAGAAAAGAGAAATGGAACAGTTTTAATTTTGGGGATGGAATTAAAATTAGGGCAGAAGAGAGAGGAAACAGGGGGGAGTGTGGCGAAAGCGTAAGTGTCACACGAAGGCGCGTGGCCACGCCATGTTCTTTGGCTTCGATCAATCACCAACAATGAGATCACCACGTGATCTTTTTGTCTAATTTGCTGAAAAAAGTAAAATAATATTTTTTTCTGACGTTCATTTCTTTCATCAAATTATTTTTTTCTTTGGTAACTCAAAATAAATTTAAAATAATATTTTAAAATAGGTCTATTTTATATACTTTTAAGTTTTAATACATAAAATAATAATACTTTTAATAAATCAAAACCCATAATTAAAACTTTGACAAAAATAAGCTTATGAAGCACTCATTCGCTATACTTTATGATTATGCTAGTGTTTCTCTAATTTTGTACCACTACAGCAGTATAAATGATACAATAAGTAATTAATTAGAATTTAATTTAAATATAATTTTTTTATATTTAAATTTTTCTGTACCCAAAAAAATATTTAATCAAGTTTAACTAAATTTTTATAATATATTTTTTATTATGCCCCCACTTACTCTATGTACGACTCTTTCTTTTTCTTCTTATACATTTGTTCTTCTTTTTCTTGTTATTTTTATACTTCTGTTACTTTTTTTCTTTTTTTCCTCTTTTTTCTTTTTTCTTCTTTCTCTTTTGTTATTGTCGTCATCACCACCACCGTCTCCTCCCCCTCCTCCTCCTCCTTTCATTTAATTTCTTCTTCTTCTTAATTAAAATATCACGCAATTAGTTTAACGATAATACAAACACATCATTTAGTTGTAAATGATACAAAAAAAAATTATGAATGATACGAAAATTTTTGGTGAATGACGCCAAAATTTTTTATGGATAACACAAAAATATTCAAAAACCACAAGTTCAAAACTAACTCATTCAACCAATAAAATACATTTAAATATGTTTTAAATTTAAAAGACATATCAAATTGTTACAGAAGATACAGAAATGACTAAATTTTTTATATATTAGTTTAATACTATACAATCAATTCAGTGATAACAAAACACATTATTTAGTTAAAAATAATACATAAATTTTCGGTAAATAACACAAAAAATCTTTAAAGAATTATAAATCCAAAACCTTAATTTATTTTTCTGATAAGTTCTGCACAATTCCTCCTCCTCTTCCTCCTCCTCTTTTTTTTTCTTTTTCTTTTTGTTTGACATTCTCATAATTCTGATTCCACCCTTTTCACAAAAAATTGTATCACATTTAAGAAATTTTGATATCAAACTTAAAAAATTTCTTGTGTCACGGTTAAAGTTTTGGTGTTATTTTTTGATAAATTTTACATAACTTAAAACTCTTCTTCTTCCTCTTCTTCTTCTTTATCATCATCTTTTTTTGTTCATCTTCTCCTTTTTGTTTCACCTTCTCATAATTCTTCTTGTTTTATCTCCTTAACAAAAATAAAAATAAAAAAAAAGAAAAATCAAATAAAAAGAAGAAAAATATATAATGCTATAAAAATTCTAAAAAAAAAAGAGAAAACAAAAAACACAACAACAATAGTAGTAATAAAAGAACGACAAGGAGGAGGAGAAAACATACAAAAAAAAAAGTGCAATTTACGTGCTCGTTGTGTGATTTATTTTTGTTAAATTTGAACCAAATTGAATTTTATTGACAAAAATACTTGAATGTGTAACGAGACCGTTAAATAATATACATAATAAAACTTTTTGGTATGTTAAATGTATACCATTTTAACTTAAACTATAATAATGTATGATATAAGATCATTTTTCCTCCAATGTTCAGATAATATCGAAACAATTGTTATAAAATGTTTACTCCATATTACTTAATAAATATTTATTTCTTTTTATTATATTTTTAATTATTTTGTGATAATAAAACATAAGAATTATACCAAATTTAATAAATTCCAACTAAAAGAAATAAATAAAAACCACAAGAAAAGCATTACTTTTTTGTTTAGACTTTTAAATTTAAAAAAATTTAATTTTGATGCATTTTAAGTGTAAAGTAATTTTATATGTGTCTAATGAACAAAAAAAAAATCATATATCTTCATTGTGTCCTTTTTCAAGTAACATCTAGAACACACATTTTATACTGATTAAACTCTGTTCTTGAATTTTCTTTTTCATAGGAATTCCTCATACACTGTTTTTCAGAGAAATACCCAATTTTTGGGTGGACATTTGAAAGACCAAATTAACTGTCATTGATCCTTCTAATAAAAGAACTTTGCGAAAAACTCTTGCTGAATATGATAGAAGTGGAATATTGTGTGGTACCCGAAATTCAGTGTAACTACTTTTTTTCTCTTTATCTAAATCATCTTGTCATTACCTTAGCTTGTTGAATGGGAGTCTGAGTAATAAGTTGTAATAGATACAAAAAGTAATTTCTGAGTAAAGGTTCATTTCATCTTCTTTCTCGTAATAGGAGTTGGTTAACCCATTTTAAATTCTTGTCTGAAATAAGATGTTTCTTAAGAATTTTGATTTTATTGAAACCCTAATAATCCTCAAAGACATGAATCTGTATTTCATTTTTTACCTGCCATTTTATCTCATTTTCAGTCACTTTCTTGTCTTTTAGTAGACTTCTCTGAACTCAGAAAATGTTACTTTTTAATTGACCGTTCATAAAAGAGAAAAAATAAAAAAATTGCTTTTAAGAATCTTGTGGGCTAGGAACTCAGGTCTAGTTAGGATTCTATAACACTTTTTCCTAATATTACCAGATTGAAGCATTTACAATCTTTAGAATTCAAGCCCCATGATCTTTAGTTCTATAAATTGTGTCCCATTTGATCTATTATATCTTTTTTTTATTGTCTTTATGATCCTACTAAAATCTTATCGTATTTTTCTGTATACTATTATTAAGTGTCTCTAGAAGCTTAAAAGAGCTCAAGGTGTAAATAGACACATCTGTTTTAAAAAGTACTTTTCGTCCACTAACCAAAAAGAGAGACCATTTTTATTCGTTCATCTTTTTACTCATTTTATCTTCAATATATTTGAACGTTTCTTTTTTTTATCTGTGAACAATTACAGGGAGACTCAGATTTTTATTCTGAGTTCTGACATGTGGCACTTGAAGAATGTCAGCAAGCTCTAGTCTTAGCTCTAGAGATTATTTTATTTGAAGAATACTAAAGACTTATTAAGGTTAATCATCTGTCCACTTATCTCACTATACTGTTGTAGAATGTCTAGTATATGTTAGTAAGTTTGGATAGTCTCCTTACCAAATAAGATGGAGTCATCAGCAAAAAATAAATGGCTAATAGTAGAACACTTTCAATTTGACCTAAGACCTATGAAGTCTTGATTTTGTTCTCCTTTATGGAGCAAATTAGGCAAGTCCTCTACATAGATTAAAAAAAGATAGGATGAAAGAGAATTTCTCTTTCTGAGACTTTTTGTTGGCTTAAAGAAGTCCTTTAAATTTCTTTCTAGATTAACAAAATAGAAAATCGTAGTGATACATTCCATCATCCAATCTATTTATTTCTGATAAAACTCCAACTTTTTAAGCATCTCACATACAACATTATGCTGTATTCAGTCATATGTTTTGCTCATGTCGAGTTTGAGAGCTAAATTATAATCTCTCTACCTCTTTTTTCAAATAATGCATGAATTTATAGGCAATAAGAACATTATCACTGATAAGTTATCTTTTAATAAAAATATTTTAGGTCACACTAATAATTTTGTCCATAATTAACTGCATTTTATGAATCAAAATTTTAGAGATCATTTTATAAATTATTGTATTTAGGCTTATAGGCCTAATTTGGCTCATTGATTCAGTACCAATAACTTTAGAAATTAAACAGAATTGAGTATGATTAAGAAATCTCAATATTTTACTTCTTGAAAAGAAGCTGCGCACAGTTAGGATGACATCTAATTTGATAGTCTCCCAATAAAATTAAAAAAAATCTAATTATAAAATCGTCATCTCTCAAAATTGAATAAGCATTAATTAAAAAAATTATGTGCTTGATCTCCCTGTTAATTGCTGGTTGAGTTAAATTTATATTTATTCTCTCGTTTATCTTACACTCCAATTTTTCCAAAACTTTAATTAGATTTTTTAATTGAGAAGTTGTGAATAATTAAAAAAAATGATTCTTTGCTATTTTTCCAATTTTATTAACCGATTTGATTTTTGTATTTCATCTTTTAATTTTTTTAATTTATTATGTCTATTTTTTTCGCCTGAAATTTTGACTGAAAAAATTTATATTTTAATCACTTTACTGTAGTTATTTTACCTAGCGAGTAGGGGTGTTCAAATCTAAACCGATCCAAATTAAACCGTTCATTCAATTCAATTCAAACCGAAATCGATTAAAATCGCACTAATTTGGATCTGATTGGATTTTATTTTTTACAAACTGCTGGATCGGATCGGATTTTGGATCTACTTTTCAAAACCGATCTAATCCAATCCAAACCGCACAATGTGCTATAATATTATTATTTTATTATTATATTTATAATTATACTTATAACATATTTAATTTATTATATATTTTTGTATTATTCATCTATTATTATTATTTAATAAATAGTTTATGTTCAAAATGTTATTTATTATTTATTTTAACTAACCTATAATTTTATTTCTATGTTATATTATCGTTGACTTTTTAAAATATTGTTGAGACTTGTTATGTCATTGTTAATTATTTAAAATTTGATGTTAAGACTTGTTATATGTATTTAATTTTTTTAATTTACAAAACCGCAAATCCAATCCAATCCAAACCGCTTGAAATTGAATCGGATCGGATTTGTTTAAAAATATCATCCAATTCAAACCGCATTGCAAGTAAAATTAGTGTTCGAATCGGATGAGTTTTTGACTCAAAACCGATCCAAACCGCACCGCAAACACCCCTACTAGCGAGTAAATTTTTGTACTCATTTATTTTGTTGTGATGTATTTACCAACTAATTACTTGTGTAGTTATGTAATTTGTCCTTATAATGTGCTAGTACGAAGAATATTAAGAAATTAATATTTTTCATAAAAGATAGAAGAATAACTAAGATTAATTTAAATATATAAAATAAATATGAAAAGTATTGAACTTAACATTTCCCAAACAAAAATGCAAATTTAAGTAGAATGTGCACACAATAGGCATGATTGAAAATTTTTAATTGATGTTAGCTGGCGTAATGGCTTGAAACTATTTCGAGGATGTAGTTCAAATTTCTAAAAAAGAAATTAAAAAGAGAATGTGATTGGTTTCAAGTTCAGGAATTACGGGGTGTATGAAAATGAGAGTAAGTATATAGAAGTTGGAGGCGTGTGGCATGCACGCAGATGTGTTGTTGTTAAAGTTTAATATTTTTAATGGGCGTGTGCCAACTGCTCACGTCAATCGTCGGATCTTCATCATCCCCATGCCACACCGAAATCTATAGAATATACCCAGGTTACCAGAATCCAATCTTTCATCGAACCGATTTAATTACCGTTTTATTAATTTATAAATCTAATCGATTTAATTGTGGTTGAATTAAAAAAATTATTCTAAAATAAAATAATAAATAAATTATAAATAAATATTTTAAAATATAATTATAAATAAAAAATTAAGTAAAGTAAAAATATTTTATTCTTTTATATGATCCTTTTTCAACTAAAACCCTTTATATAAAATTATTTGTATTTTCTTTTAGTTTATCTGCCTTTATAACAGAAATTTCAATAAAATAGATTTTAACAGTCTGAGATTTTGCAGTTTTAGAAAAATAATAGTTTTTATTATTTTCTGTACAAAAAATTTTATCACAAGTTTCACAACATTTTCACCAAAATTTAGTTCCTGGTAAATACAAAATCAAACAAACTAATAAAATTGACTAATTGAGCATCAAACTATATGATCATAACCATATACTACTACAAATTCATTGCAACTGAAGTAGAATGATGGACATGAAAATATCGACCAAATTGCAAGAATGAGACCTATATATACATATATTATCTTTGATGCAATCCTTTAGCTAAAATCGGTCAAATTACCTGCTGGATTTTTCACAGTATATTGTTCTCTATTTTCAACTGACTTGGCATAATTATCCTCTTCATAATAATAAAAAACAACTCATGATTCATTTCTAACGGATACAATTCATAAGTCCATCAGTAATTGCTCACTCACAACAACAAAAAATAGCAACAAATAATCAATAATAAAGTCAATTTTTTATCAATAATTTGAACAAGAGTAGCAGAATAACAAAATTATTTTTATTAATAATAGTAACAGCAATGAGAAAAATTAAAAAATAGCAACAAAAAATAAAAATTAGCAACAAAAAAAAAAACAGAAACAAATAATCAAGCACGAGGATGAAATTTTTTAGGCTTGAAACTTTTTTTAGCACATGTTAATTTTTTTCTTCCAAAATCCAAATCAGCAACGGCATTCACAGAAGAGAGAGAGGGTAATAGCAGTGACATGCAACCATACCTTCAATCCTCTCTTTCAACCTTTTTCATCTTGCTTTTTGAATTTGAGTCGTGCATCCTTGCTTTGCCTCTAAGTTTGATTTTTTATCGTTGATAAGCAGTAGAGCATCATTGACTTCACTTTCTTCATAATTTTTAAAACGGTACTTGTAGTCCAGTTGATTTCTTCAATGTTCCTTGATGAAGCACAAATGAAAAAAAATCTCCTTTTTGTGATTTTTTTTATGAGATCTTCCCTTTTGTTCTAACCCCTTTTACCTTATCTTCTTTGCTTGAAAATAAAAACTTACTTTTTGTTTTTCCCTTTTTCCTAGTTTCAGAATTTTTCTATTCATTATTTTTTTTTGTTTTAGAGTGATGTCATGTGAAAAAAGGAGAACAGAGAGAAGAGAGAGTTTTGGTTCGGTGGGTGAAGTATGTTCAAATGAAATGAATTTTGAATTCCTTGGTTAGAGACTTAGTGGAGTGAATGGATTTGGGTGTGACCACCGAATTAGGCTTGAGATGATCTTGGGCTAACTTCTTTCTTTCTTTTAATTTTGCTAAATTCTTGTTTTTGTTTTAGCCTAGAAGGATTTGTGATGGTGAAAATTATATATCCTTGGACCATTGTGTATGCATTGGGCTTGAGCATTTGCTTCTTAGGCCATTTTCAATTCATTTTGTTTTCTGCACACTAAACAAAATACATTACACAAATAATTTGATATTAATCAAATAATGTTTAGTCATCATCTTAATCATAGTTTAGTTATCTTAACTCAACAATCTTTTCCTTGAGATGACAAACATTATGAATTGAAATAGAATGAGAGGAGTTTTTAGAAATTTTCCTTTCATGTTCCCTTTGTCATGAAGCTCCTCCTTTCTTTTGATCTCCAAACTTTACTTGAATGTTTGCTTTTCATAACCTGATATCAACAAGTTTTTCACAGAAATAATGCCAAACATCTAGTAATTATCAAATAGTTATATATCTTAGGGAACCTGTTTGATCATATGTCAAAGTTTGCAAGGCTATTATCAATTCACAAATATCATCAGCCATCCTTAAAACAAGTATGAATCAGAGCTAATTCAAATATTAATCAAAAGCTATTTATTCACAAGCTCAGATACTAGGCTATAAATAATATTCATAACTAGATCAATGTTTATAAGCTATAGATTTTTAAATACAAATTCAAATCATAAATTTAAATCATAAACATCAGCTTCAAACATCATAGATCAAAATAGAAATAGACAGCAGTCTTTGTCTTTCAGTTCATTTTTCTTTCTCCTCCTTTTGTTATCAATGAGGAATGAACCTGCACAAAAAATCAGTTCAACAAGCATCCCAAAAATATAAAGTAGGTAAAAAATTATTGGTGTTAAAATTATTACAGTCATCTATAAAAAATAGTATTCAAATCCAAAGAACCAGAAAAATAATAAAACAGAGTTTCAGAGACAATATGGCAGCAACAACATGGAGCAGAAATTAGGCATCAGATCCCTCTTTTTCGATTCCAGTCAGATCTTCATCTAGATTGATCATTGCTTGGTCATCATCTAAGGAGTCTATATATTAAAGCAATACCTCAACTCGACTTTAAAATTTTCGAAAGGAATTCTTATTTTGAAGAGCCAATTGCCTAGCTTGTTTGCTAGAGTTAATCATCTGTTTTGTGAGGTTGACAAATTCTTGTAAAACATCCTTAACAATGCCATTCACAAAGTACTTATGGGATGAGGATGTCCCAGCCATGAATGGAGGAGGAAGACTTTCTTCTTCATCTTCCTCAAGTATCGTGTACTTAGTAGACTTTGTGTTTTTTTTCTTTGTCTGTTTTACTACACCACCACTCTTGAGATATGAAGATTTTTTTTTCTTCTCATTGCTCATATCAACACCAAAGTATTCAAAGAAACAAGTTAAAAATATTTCATATAGAAAAAAGACATTTTTATCACTTTAATGCAGTCAAACATATGGCGCATCATTATGTAAGCAAAAGAAATTTTTATTTTGTTGATTATGGCAAAAAGAACCAATGAATCACAGAAGGTGACCCGTTAATATGAACGGTTTTGTGGTAGAAGAATATGAGTAATAAGGCGGTGAAGCTGTGCGCGAAAAGGACCTAGGGCTTTGTGAGTTGGTGTGACACCATCCATGAAAAAAATATTTTCACATATGTTGGCTAATATCTTGGTGAGAAACTCCAAGATCATTGTCCCACTTATCAGAGATGTAGGCATTCACTCCTACATCAGGATAATCAAGGGATTCACCAATAGTATCTTTGTTTAAGTAAATTTGACAAACCTTGACATATGAGTGAACAGCAACCTCAGAATAGTGCATATTCGCATAGAACTCTCTAATCAAATATGGGTATATAGACTTTCGAATTTCAAACAATTTTTTTCACCCCAAAGATTTAAAATTTTTAATGAAATTTATGCCTTTTTCAGTCAAATTATTTAGGTCAGTAATAAAGGTAGAGCATAGGGGTCTTTGTGACACAATATCTCTGTGAAATTCAAAATTCATGCAAGAAGTAAATCATTGAGGATAAAAATGATATGAAGTCGTTTACCAAAATAGGATTTAAAAGCGACTGAATCTAGGTAAATGGATTCTTTGACGAAGTGAAGAAAATGTTTTTTGTTACATTTAGATGGACGAAAAGAAGATAGCAGAGTGTCGTGGAGGACGAGACGTTGAACATGGAGGTTCCTCATCTATCATAGACCATTTGCCTTTGCCATTTTAGCCTTGGAGGAACCAGCCTCTTGAGGAGCAATGATGGCCTTGGATTCGTGATTTTGGTTCTTGCCATTGACTCGGGAGGTTAAGAGAAGTGAGAGGAGGATGAGTGTGAGTGTATATAAATGTGAGTTTGGGCTTGTAGTCTGAAAGGTGAATTTCGTGGGGGTCATATGGTACCTTTCCTCTTCGAGTGGCAACCTTCTTTCTTATAGTAAAAAGAAACAAAGAATGGATAGAAGAAAGAGAATGTAAAAGTGGTGGGGTAATAGGAAAGGAGGAGAAGTTATCAAATCAAAAAATGTTTTAAATGTTCAAAAATTCTTTGAAAAACTCAATAAGAAATAAATAAGACGTTGTTCAAAGAATTTTAAATTTTAAAATTAATGTAGACAATTTTGAAAAGACACATAAATTTTTTTTAAAAAATAACTGACTAATTTGACTTAAATAAAATAAAATCAAATGTTTTATTTTATGTTAGTGATCAAAGCAAGCAAAGAAGCCCACTTCATAAAACAGAATAACTTTCTCTTGGATTTTATGGTGGCTTTAAAGAAACACATTTGACTACCAAAAATTTACTTCAGATCCAAATTCATTAAAATTATCACCATATTGTTTGAAGTTTATGGAACACAGATCATTATTTGCCCAATTTTGTCTCTCTGCAACCTAAAAGACAAAAATAACCAGAAATCTGTTAAGCATATTTAATTCAAGAATTTAGAATTAGCAATTTCTACAGTAGTTCTCAATTTACAGAATCTATATTTTTTTTTCACTTTTGAAGTTCACGAAAAATTAAACTCTGATATTTTCAAATATAAAACTTTAATATTATGTTATAAAATCACTCATCTCAAAAATATAAACTCATAATAAAATAAAGATAACATAAATAATTATATCCGTAATAAGATACATATTTTTTGTGTCATTTCCATTCGCACTTGGTATTTTTTTTTTACTTACTGACATGTATGTGGTAAGAGTAAGACACAAAAATATTGATGACATATCCAACATAAGTGAATAGCAAATACAAAATTTGAAATTGGAAAATCATCATGTCAATAATCAGCACCAAAAGATTGTTGTAGCTAATGCAAGAAGTGGCATGGAGTGGACCCAATAATAAGTAGTATATCCTTAGCTTGCAGGGGACGATGTATGTATATATGTATCTATATGAAGAATCACAGTATGCATCCATTCACATATACAGGCCGAAGCATAGATACGTTACACAAATAAAAGAGAAAAAAATTTCATGTTATTTTTAATCTTGTAAGAAAGAAAAGTATACATTTTTAGAAAAAATAATTCTGATATATTATTAGTATAAAATAATTATATACGTATATCTGAATTTAATTATTATATAATACTATAATAATAAAAATATCTATTTTTTATATTAAATATGTAAATAATTATTTTAAAAATTAAATATAATTAAATAATTATATAAAATATTTTACATTGTAAATACATTAAAATTAAACACATAATTCAAAGTTAAATTAACCCAAACTCAATCTAATCCAAATATTCTATCCAACAATATCGTTAACTGAATGTGTTGAACCCCATTGACTAAAAATGTACATGCAATGTGTGTATGTATTTAGGTGCGACCGAATAACTTAAGACGACTTGTACGTACGTCTTTTATTTATGATGGTCGTAGATACTTGCTTTGTGGTCCAACACTCAAATTAAGGCACAGCAGTTGAATTATACGGTAAGAATGGAACAATATTGAATCAACCCATCTAGTATTTTTAGAGGAAATTATTCTGGCACAGATCAATCATCAATTTACTATGGTTAAGCGATGAATGCTTGTAACTACGTATCCTAAAACCCATGTTCTCGAACCGGTAAGTTCAACTGAGTTAATCGAAAATTAGTTATTATATTGGTTAAGTTCAGGTAAAAAATGGATCAGTAATAGATCGGTCAAAGAATACAAAAATTAAAAAAAAAAAATTAATTAATCGATCAAATCAGTTCAATTTTGAGCAGTTAACTGATTTAAAATAATAAAAAAAACATTTTTTTCTTAAAACTATGTATTTTATACATTAATAAATTATTTAATTATATTTATCTATTCGATTTAATTCCAATTGAATCTCCATTGAACTATGATTGAATTTTTATATTTTTTATTTCTAACTTTATGGAGTCAATGACCTATTTAAATTTTAGAATCTTGCTAAAAATTTAAAAGATTAAATAAAAGTAAATGAATAATTATATTTTTAATATATTTTTTATGCAATATTTTTTTATTTTAAAATTTGAAGTGTATGTGAATATTG
>NC_029772.3:104925505-104978516 GCF_000817695.3 Arachis duranensis | reverse complement strand
GTATAGCCGTTTTTTTTAATTTATTTTATGTTGAATTATATTACTTTTTTTAGGTATATAACATGCAGATAATAAATTTTAAACTTTTAATTAATAATAAAAATTGTAATAGAATGTCATGAAATAACCTAAACCAAAACTTTAAGCCTATTAAATAGAGACATGTCTCTAACGTATACTATAATACAAACTCAAAAAACGTTTAGAAAAATAGTTAAACATAGGTAGCTAGGTATGGAATAAATGTTGAAATGTATGGAGTTAAAAAGATTGGTCCAAAACAATAGTGGTCCAAGTTGAATTTAGCCCCTCCTGTGGTGAGTGTGACTGTGTGCGTGGGCGTGGCAGTGGTAGAAGTAAAACCATAATGAACTAATTAATCTAACGAGTAAGGGATGGAGTAAGGAGAGAAGATGAATACATAGATAGTGGTGATTTGTTTGGCTAGTTTAGAGTCCACATATGCTATAGCTAGTTAGAGCAGGCCACCACCTACGACAACACACTCATATCACTTCATCATCTCCAACATTACACGTGAGAGAAATGTGGTTCACCCTCTTCCCACCATCTGCTATGCTACATTTCTGCATTATTATTATTGTACCTCCTTCTTCACCCTCACTGCCACTTCATATAGGAGTAAATGTCACATTGTCACCCATTGGATCTTGCACTAATAATTAAGATTACAATCATGCGTGAATACATAAAAAAAAATTAATTATCAAATCAATCATTTATATAAAATATATATTAAAATATAAAATATATTAAACAATATATATATATAATAATTAATTTAACAGTTAATATTTAGTATATGCACATCACATTTTTATTAAGCTTAATACATAAAGTCATAGGACATTTTTAAGTGATTTCTAATTATTAAAAATATTTTAAGTATTTTAAAAACATTAGTATTTTATTAATTTTAATTTTTTATATCAATTATAACAGGTTGAATTCTAATATACCTATGTTTAGGATAGTTACGGTAGTTATAAAATATTGTTAAAATTAAAATTATATTTTTTTATATTTTAGTAATATTTTTTAACAATATTTTTAAAAATTTATTAAATAATAAAAAATATTATTTTAATTTTAATAATATTTTTTAAGATATTATAACTACTGTGACAATAAACATAATTAAATGATTCATATAAAATATATAAATAACTAAAATTAATAATTAAAACAATAATAATATGCATCCAAGTAATTTCACTAACCAAATCCAACCAAGTTATTATAACCTCCTCTATATTTACGCACTACGTAACGAATTTTTAAAGGTAAACTTCCCACTTTTCGTAAATGGCAAATTTGCACATGTGTCTTCTTCCCTCTTCCTCCTCCTCCCACGATGTTGCGTCTTCTTCTTCTTCTTTTTCGTTTTCGTTATCTTTCTCTTTCGTTATCGTCATCACCAATAACACTAATATTTTACAAACATCTTTATTGGTTCTGATTTTTTCTGATACCATTATTAAATAATTTCAATTCATTTCTTAGTTTATTTCGGTTCATTTGTGTGTTAATTAAGATTCATTTGATGCTGTTGATAAATATTGACCAAAATTTTTATTCCCTATGTAATTTTGATTCACTTCTTAGTTTAATTAAGATTCATTTGAATCCAGAAATGAATTCGATGTGTTTTTATTAATGATTGAATTTTTTTACTATTTGTTCAAATCTAAACTAATGTCAATTCATTTGTGTGCTAATTGAGGTTCACTTCATGCCACTGATAAGTATTGACCAAATTTTTTAGCAAAGAAGAATGAAATTATTCATTATCACTTTATTCAATTGCATTAGATTTCACTCCGTTCCATTCAATTAGTTCAGTTTTGAACAAGCAGTCAAAAAAAACTCAATCATCAACAAAAAATACATCGAATTCATTTCTGCATCCAAATGAACCTCAAATAAACTAAGAAATGAACCGAAATTACTTAAGGAATAAAAAATTTGGTCAATACTTATCAGCAGTATCAGGTGAACCTCAATTAACATACAAATCAATTTAAATTAATTTAGTTTTGAACAATCAGTAAAAAAAACTCAATCATCAACAAAAACATATACAATTTATTTCTAGATCCAAATGAACCTCAATTAAACTAAAAAATGAACCAAAATTACTTAAGAAATAAAAAATTTGGTCAATACTTATTATCGGCAGCATCATCAAGTGAACCTCAATTAATTCACAAATGAACCGAAATTTATTCAATTTTGAACAAGCAATAAAAAAGACTCAATTATCAACAAAAACACATCGAATTCATTTCTGAATCCATATGAACCTCAATTAAAAGGAGGAAAAGAAAAAACGCAGCAACAACAACAACAATAAAAGAATAACGATTGAAAGAAAATACGCGAAAAAGAAGAAAGAAGGCGAAGAAGAAGAAGAAAGAATGCGAAGAAGAAGAGGAAGGAATGCGAAGACGAAGAAGGAAGAAAGTGAAGAAAAAAAAGAAAGAACGCGAATAAAAAAGAATGTGAAGATGAAAACAAAGAAGAATATGTGTTACGTTATTAAAATTCGCGTGATGTAATAAAAATGATTTTTGTTGAGTTTATGCTAATTTAATTGAATTTGATTGAAAAAAACACTTTTAATGTATATGGTTAAATGTTAAGGGTGGTATGCAAATATAGTGTAACAATATGATCACATCTCGCATAATGATTGGGTGAGTATTATATCCCATCAACTGATTATTACTTTTCTAAGCTCGCTGAGATCGTTAATAATGATGAGTGGGGGAAGAGATAAGTAGTTGGAGTACACAAGTACCTGAAATATGCAGATAGACAGTACCACTACTATGTGAGTGACACAGCTGCTCTATATATATAAAATGCAAATATGTGATGTTAGCTTTGACGTTGCTCCAATGTCATAGTCTCATAGAGCTATAGCTATAGCATAGGGAGGCTGCCTAGCCCACCTTCTTGTTTTTTACTACATTGCTTATTATAGCAACAAAAGAAAATCAGCATGCACGTACATGAGAATGAATCTACTAATTGGCATTATTATAGCACCTTATATATATTGTTCTAAATCAAACATCATATATAGTTTAGTTTAAATAAAAAAAAATCTATGAACTAACTACCATACAAGTCAACTAAATTAATTTTTTATTTTTTTATTTTAAAATTTAAAAAATTAGAATAGTAAAAGATTGCTTGCATATATTGTACTACACAATCTTTGAATCAATTAATAAATTATATTGTTTCCCATCATCAATTCGTTTATTTAGAGTAATATTAGTTGAGAATCGAATATCTAGAAGTAGGTATTGTTAATTAATTGGACATTTGAAATCACTTATATATGTGTGAAAAATAAGAGCTTAAATATTAGTATATAGAAGTTGCGGTAATTAATATCGATACAGTAATACGATAATATAGATGTGTGGTCATTTGAATAAGACATGATTATTTCCCTTTCTTTTTTTGGTTGGAAAAAATTTTTGCTCCACTTCACTCCAACTTTTGTTCACGTGGACATTTTCTAAAAAAATTCAATTAGGGAGTGGATTTTTTTTTTGGCAATATCAATCAACATTTTGAAATTATTTTTTTATTCTAAATTTTAAATTTAAATTCTAATTTTAGAATCTCCAAAAAAATAAAATTAATTCTTTATATTTATTATTTTCAAAATGGGTACTGCTATGGAGCCAATGGTCTAAGCGTACAATGTGTACAATGGGCTAAATCTTTGGTCAATGAATAAAATGAACATCACTCATACTATCCAGAATAACTATCTGGAGTTTACGAAAGATCGAACTCTTGACTTTTCGGATCTAGAACTCTAATACCATGTCATGAACCCATTCATCCCAAAAGTGTAACCTGACAGGACAATATAATACTAATGGTTATATCTCTGATACTTCCTAAACTTTCATTGTACACATTATACATTTAAGCTATTGGTTTCCTATAATTTCTCTTTCAAAATATATCAATGGTAAAAAGTCCATGCGGTAAAATGGTTCAATTAAAATGACAAGAAAAAAAAAAGAAGAAAAGAAAATACATATAATAATTGGCTTGTTATGATTGGAGGAAAAATAGTACGTTAGAAAGTAATTAAGCACAATAAATGGGGAAATGAAAGGGCAGCAGAAGCACACGCAAACGCAAGATATATGTTTGGTGGGTGTAGATCTCTAATTACTTAGTTATGTCACAGCCATGGTAACCACCAACCTGTTGGTCTGTAGGATAAAGGGCAGTAAAGGAAGCACATGTTTTTGTTTCAATTATAATCAAATGGCAAGAATAGAGATTAAGAGATTTTATGGGCCCAAATAAGGGAATTAAAGGATATTATTATTATGGCCCAAGTATAAGAAATTGGCGATGGTATAATCATATGATGATGTGATGCATATATATGAATGACATGAATAATGGAATGCAAGATTTCATAAGAGGTAAGTAAGAATGGAGATAGAGGGGGACCATTCCTGTGGCTGAGGCTCAGTGTACCGTATCATTTCATCACACTCAGATCCATGTGAACAATTCGTACTACACACCGTATTCTCCACTTACTATCAAATAGTCACCATAGTAATTGCTTTGCTAAGCCTGCACTCCTTTTGTTTTCTTTTCAAACTGAATTTTACTTGTACTCGATTCTCTCTCAATTCAAACAATTAGTTACTCTTTATAATATATTTAATAATTTAGATCAAATAAATTATATCATTATGATTAATTTCATTTTTAATTTAATTTGAATTTTGATCATTTAATCAATTAAATAATATTTTTTAAATTAAAGAATTATTAGAAAAGTCACATTTTATAATTTTATTTCTTTTTAAATCACTTATTTAATGATCAGTTCCAACACAAAAGAAAAAAAAAATCAAATAGCACAGACTTTTGCTTTAAAAAAAAATCGTTTTTCATTGAAGCAAAACTGCAATAGCCGTGAATCTAATCTTAAATGATAAATATGTTGGGCTAACTAAAAAAAAAAACCGAAAGAGTATATATGTAGAATAGTTGCATACAGATCAAATATTTTGTAACATATGCAAATTACAGAACTTTATTATAAGGAATTTAAAAACTAAAAACAGAGTCATTTAATTTGGCTATAGTAAACCTTCTTAAAATACAGTTCGAAGGTATAATATAATGTTACATATCGTTGCGATTTTTCTTCAATAAAAAATAAAATTTCTCCGAATTTTTTTTTTTTTGCATTAATTTAACTTCAACGGAAGAATCACCGGGCGTCTTTTATTTTTGTTTTTCTTAATTATTAATTTGTTCCTCTTAGGATTTGAGTTTTTGTTTTTATTTTTTCGGAATTGATGAACAAATAGATGGTTTGAAAAAATAATTGTAAAATGGATTTTTTTTCTATTAACTCTTGTAATTTTTTTTAAGTATTATAAATAATTGATTAAACTATCATAATTTAAGTCAAATTAAAAGTTATATCTTGTGTCTCAACTTCATTAAGGACGCATTTTATTTTGAGTAAAGTTAGGAATCAATATTATATTAATTTTTTTTATTAAAGACATGGAAACTCGAATTCGCGATCTCTTATATTAGTTAATTTCAGTTAATATTATAATAAGATTTTAAATAAATCTAATATAAAATTTATTAAAAATAAATTTTTTTACTTTAAATTTTAAATATTTTTTTAATTAAAATATTTTTATTTTTAAAAGTTTTAGATTTTTTCCTCTTATATTAGTATTGACAACAGTATTAACTCCCAAAACTTTTTTATTTTTACCCTTCACTTATCCAAACCTTTTTTTATTATTATTGACTATAATGTTTAAATTTTGAATAAGAAAATTAGTGCAGCCTTCTAAGCATTAAACTTTTAAATAATGTTTAAACTTTCGAACTTCGATGTGTCAAAATATGAAAATCTTAGAATATAAGGGTATGTTGTCTATTTATCATCTTAACTAATGGTACCTTTATTAATATTATATACAATGAATAAGAAAATTGGTGAATTATTAGTTACATTAATTAATGTCTATTAATTCACAAATAATCTTTAAAATAATTTCATTTTACATCTTTTCATAAAATGATTTGGATGTAAATCATTAAAAAATCTCTTGTATGTATATCATTCTCCATGTATATAAAAATTGGGAGCATGGTCTCTTCTCATAAAAATTTAGGTGGATGATTAATTAAGAGTGCACGATCAACGGCTACTAGATACATATATACACTTAATCCATACTATATTATTGAATATATAATCACGTGCATTAGGTATAGGAGGATTCTGCATATCAATAAGCACTAGTGACCTTGATCTAAGTAAGTGCATATGCGTCTCTAATGGCACTAACTGTTTTTATAAAAATATCTATACTATCACTGTAAAAGAAGCGGCTTCATTTTTTTTCTTATAAATTTAAGTAAGGAATAAGCTTTTACGTAAACTAGGGATTGACATATCAAAAATAAAGAATAGCAACATTGACTTAAAAACTTTCACTGAAGTAAAAAGAAATACAAAATTGTACATATACACAATTCATAACCGAAAACACACACAGACATATATATGATATTATTTCTCAAAATGAAAAACAAGCTATATATTCAAGCGTCAAATGTTATTAACTTGTAATAACCTTAAATAGAAAATCCTCTCCAGGCCAGAAGATAATTTTGATTCTTGTTTTTTATAAGAAGAAAAAATAAATAAATAATGCTGACATGCATGCCATTTTATTCTGTGTATATTTTAATGAAAAGAGAATAGTACACTACTTATATGGTTAATTTTACGCTGCTCCTTTAATTTTTACATGCAAATTATATATATTATTATCTATTTCTCTTCTCCACCAGACAGGCTTCTTTGCATTCCCTTTTCACCTTTCTCCCAAAATATGTAACAAACATATGGTAAATGTTTTGTTTAACTACATATATGCATGGAGTATATTGGGTGTGTAGAATGATTATTACAACGTTATTTTTCTCTATTGAAATTGTTTTTTATATGAAAGATAGGGAAATTTGAACCCGCAACTTTTTAGATGAGAATGAGGAGACTATGCTATTTGAGCTATAATTACTCTCTATTGAAATTATTATTACAGTGTTTTAGTGTGTGATGAATTTTTGTTTGTATTATTTATAAGCTAAGATACATAAGATGATTAAACTCTATTCCGACTCCTAACTATAATAATATAATTACATATTTGAATTAGTTTAATAATCAATTCACTAAGTTTCAAAAATTTGAATTTCATTTGTCGAGTTCAAAGATACCGTGAAAAACGAATAATCTTATGTTATATGAACCAATATTAGACCTCAATTTAAAACCCTAATCTGCATGATGATTGGAAGCTAATAACGATTGAATATAATGGTACGGTGAAGATGGAAGTGCATGATCTGTTAGCAAACATCAAATCTTTGATCAGCTATTGTTTTCTCGAGACAAAGCATTTAACTTTTGCAGCGCAATATGTGCGCACTTGTCAGAAAATTCTATCGCAAAAGTAACCTCAAATATCTAAATATATTAGGTTTAATTTTCTATTACCATACTATTAAACATAACACAATCTTTCTTTGATTTTGATCCCACCTTCTAACTGGATAAGGACTATATAATTCATCATAAATTAAAAGTTTATTTAAAAATTTGTTATTAATCAATAAATTATCGTATGCATAAAACAACATTCAAAAAATCTCGACACTTTCTTAGAATAATAATAATAATAATAATGAACAACACTTCAGCTGTATCTCTTAATTGTTTATAGAAACAAGCTAGCACAGTAGGATAAATTAAACTAACGCTAACTAATTCAGTTCTGGTAGTAGTTCATGATTTGTTTCTATATTAAAGCCCTAGTTATTAGCATTAGGTGAGAACCATTTTCAGCATTATCATCATCATCATTATCACCAGGTTGTAACTGTTTCAGTGTTTTTGTACCATAATTATTGGAACCTCACTCAAGTTATATATATATTCCCATAATCTCATCAACTCACACATTATATATTAAAAATATATAGACTTTTGTATAATTTTTTTTATTAAGAAGCATAAATATATATATAATTTTGATCTGCTTTACACTGGTGCTATAGCTACATGATCATCATAATAATATAAATAAACTAAAGCTGGCTTCTCCCGAATCATATTATTATTGTGCAGAACAAAATTTTATAGTGGAGAGAATATCCTAATAAGCCTGCTTTTTCTCTCCTCCTATTATTTTAGAGATGAGGATGGAGATATCATTAGATTCCAAATATCTGAGTGAAAATATAAAATAATAGTTGTGCATATGCATAGTACTAATTGGGCAAAGTAGCATGAAAATGTTGAAAACAATTTGAAGGAAGATAGAGAAACAGTAATTTTTAAAACAAATAGAGGGGAATTGAATTGAAAGGGCCATGGAATTGAAACTCTCAGATTCCACATTTTTGTGACAGAGCCAATCATTCAATGCGGACATTCAAAGAGGGCCCATCGAATGAACGGTCCTGATTGATGGAAAATTATGTGGGCCATGATTCCCCCAGTAGTAGGGTCAATTTAAGACTCACCATGGACCCTCTCTCTCATCAAAACTAATTAACTTAATAGAAATTAAGGAAATGATTAAATTGAATTAAAAAGAGAGAAAAAGAGAAAGAAAAGATTGGAGGGGAATGATCCACCTGTTTGTCAGTGACATTGTAGATTGGTTTAGGCAATAAGAAGCATAATGACCCCACTACCTGAGGCAACACCTGGAACCGATAAGGCTCATGACCCCACCGTCCTATTAACCCCTCCCTCTCCCCCTCTTTTCTCTAAAATCTTAATCATTGATGCAGTAAACCTCGAGATTCATGGCAGAGATTTAGAATCACCAATGATCAAAAAGCATTCTAATTTTTAATACTACTACTTCTACTTCTACATCTACATCTACATCTACATTTTTTTACTCCTCTCGCGGTAACACTGTTTTATCCCTTTTACCCACTCCACCAGGCTTTGTGGCCCAAAAAGAAAGAATGCACGACCAAACAAAACTAATTCATCCATGTCCGATCTTTTCTACTTGAACCTTTCATAGTGAAATAATACATACTTAATTACTTCTAGATTAGTATATAGTATATACTCTAAGTGGGTATGTTTTCTAATATTTTAAAAACAAATGTGCATTTGCAATAGCAATATTATTGTTGTGTTTAAAAATTAGGCACAAGGGTAATTAATTAGCAGTAGTGTATTATATAATTATTTAAGAAGAAAATTAAAATGTTGTTAGGTAGGAAACTTAGCAATGGCGAGGGGTATGGTGGAATGGGAATGCAAGCTAAGCTAATTAAATGAGTCGTTTTCCTCTCATCATCTTCAAACATAAAAAGCATAAAATTACAAAAGCAATTATAAAAGGCTCTATGACAAGAAAGATAAAATAGAAAAAGAAGAAAAGAGAATTGCACAAACAATGATGATAAGATATCGTGTAGTGGAATGAATAACTCAAAGGAAAGGAGACAATAATTTTTTTTTTTAACCACAAGTAAAAAAAAAAATTGAAATAAGAGGTGAAAAAAATTAAAATTAAAAACATTCAGCCAAATACCCAAATGTTAAATAGTGTCATCATCTCTCAAACCCTAAAAAACCCTCATTCATCATCTCTTGGGATCATATTTTAACCACACCAGAAAAAAAAATTTAACTTGTGGAAAATTAAATAAATAAAACTCAATTTTGGGAAGAAAGAAATTGAAAGATCAAATAGCAAACCTCTCTCACGTGTGTTAAAAAAAACACATCAAATGGATCATTCAAAGTTGTACACGATGACGACGAAGATGAATTGAATTCACAGCTTCAAGATCCTTTGAATTATTATTCGATGATGATGATCAGTATAATCAAGAGTGGTGGCTGGTACTATCGTGTCGATCATCGGTTCCATCTCGATGATGTTGATGAGAGCCACTGGCCTGAGACGATTCTGAAACTCCGATGACCGGACGGTAACTGCCGAGACCGGCGATCATATTCAAATGGCTTTCGTTGACACTGCCTCCGCCACCGGAAGAACCTAATTGCTGACTCGTCAACAAAGCCATAGGAGTAGGGAAGTTCATAAAGTGCAAACCACTGGAAACGGTTCCACGGTACAACCCACTGTTACTAACCTGCGTTGGAAACGTCCATATAGGGTCACCACTCATAACCTGAGGGGCATTTTGGGAATTCGCCACCATCCATATGTTGGCCGGAATCTGAGCTGCGTGGCTCGCCTGAATCGCGCCTGCGCTTGATTGCAGCAGGTAGCTTCCCATTTGGTGCTGTGCTGAAGAAGATAGGTCGTGTTCCGATGGCGGCCTTCTCTTTCTCCCTAACGAACCTTCTTCCGCGCTTGTTTCAGATAAATCCAACGTGGAAGAAGAAGAGGGAGCGCCATGGCTCTCTCTCAGTTCTTGCTTGAAAATATTTGCGGTTAGGGTTTGCTGTTGCTGTTGGAAGTTAAGGAGAGTGGTGGTGTTGTTGTTGCTGTTGTTGTTGTTACTGGCGGTGGTGGTGTCGGACGAGAGGGTTATTCCGGGGAACAAGGTTCGGCGGTTTTGGAGGGGGAAGTTAGGGCTGAAGTATGAGGATCGGAGCTGGGATGGTACGGACATGGAGGAACCGCTGCTGCGGAGGGAGATGTTGAGGGACGTGAAGTTTGCGGGGATTGTTCCGGTTCCGGTGGCGGCGATCACGGCTGGCTCCGCCTGCTGGAGGAGCCACTCGATGGTCTCGCCATCGGACTTGTGGCCGAGCTCTCGTGTCAGCTGGAACACTCTGGCTGCACAGAGAGCTGGCATTCGGATGCGGCGGCCACGGCCATCGACTTTTGTATGGCGGTCCTTGGTGGATGTCCGCTTAGGAGGAGGCTTCTTTCCAGAAGGTTCAGAGGATAAAGAAGGCTGTATTTGCTGTTCTTGTTGTAAGGCTAATTGGTTGTTGTTGCTGTTGTTATTGTTGTTGTTTGCAGTGTTGCTGTTTGGATTGGATCGGTTTGAATTTGAAGTGGATGGTTCTGCAGATGAGATAGCTAGGGAAGGGTAAGGGGAGGAAGTTGAGCACGACGCTGCTTCTTGATCTTCTTTCTTCTCTAGAAGTTGGAAGGGGAAGTTCTGTCGGTGGTGGTGGTGTTGGTGATGATGGTGATGGTGGTGGAAGTCATCACCTCCCTCCATGATCGCATGAAGAGTCCAAAAAAGAAAATAAAATGAAAAAATTAATAATAAAAGCTTGGGTCAGTTGAGTTTATTGTGTGTGTTGATGTTGCTGAAGTTCTTTTTCTTTTTTCTTTTTTTGAAAGAGAGTGAAATGAGTGAGTTTTATAGTTAATAATCTATATATGTGGTGGGTCTTTGTGAAGAGAGGATTGTGTAAACTGTGTATAGTTTATGTTTGGTTTGGTTTGGTTTCTTTGTATATAGGGCAAGGAATTTTATTTGCTTTGAAATTGATGAGTGAGAGAGAGAGAGAGGAGAGGTGGGAGGGGAAGAGCTTTAAGCAACAAAGATAATGAGTGGGAATTATATTGGTGAGCTTTAAAAAGCATGATATTTTTTATTTTTCCAATTTGCTTTCTTTCCTTCATGTGTTGTACTGTATGTATGTATGTATGTGCTGTGTTTGAGAGAGCTTTTTAAATTTTAATTAATTAAATAAACAAAGAAACATAAACATATGTATGGATATTATGTAGAATTTTTTCTTTTTGATGGTTTGGTTTATTGAATATTGATAATGATAAGCTACAGCTAAACTTGAATTGGAAAAATAGAGTTAAATGAATTGTTGTGTAAGTGTATGGGTTCAGAGATCCACGTGAGGTGCTCTTTTTACGATTCAATCCATAAAGACAATGGTGGCCGATGTGGGACCCGATCCCAAGTCAAAAAATTGAAAGACCTGTAAAGGAAAAATTATCAAGGTGGGTCCCTTCCCATTCAAGTAATCATTTCGTTTTGCCTTTGCCCTTTGCCCTTTGCCTTAGGCCCCTTTCCCCTTTTCCCCTTCAACTTTGGGATTCCTCAATTCCCCTTTGCATTTTGCATTTCCAACCCTTCTTTTTTCTTCATTCTTCTTTCAATTACACACAAATTAACCACCCCTCCCTCCCTTCAACCTAATAATCTAACATAGCTATCATTAACACACGTATCATAAATAACAATCATCATTCATTATTATTTCTAATGCTTACAAATTATTTGTGTGTGTGTGTGTGTTGGGCCAAGCAAGAAGCTGCTAGCTATATGGGGCTACTCATTTAGGAGGATTAATCATCTAAATTTGGGTTCATGCTTATAGCTATGCACATATTATGAATTCCGCTTTCTCAATTGAACTTGAAATGAAATCAAACAAAACAAATAACATCCTTTGCTACCATTAGGATCGGAATCATTGAAACACATTTAAGGGGAGAGAAAAAGACAACATATACAATTGAGAATGGAGTTTTTTGGAGTAACACAAAAGAAAAAAAAATCTATATAAGATTATCTTCTTTAGAATTAGGACCACCAAGTGGCACATGGAAATGGGATCTAAATCCTTGTAAAGTTTCAGAGAGAACAAGCAGTCACTATATTATGCTGTATATATTGGGAGGTCTATTTCAACAACTCTACTACTATTGGATATGTAGCTTGCTAGAAACTCATTTCATAAGTGGTGAGGTTTTATTTTGTTCATTCAATTGGAGAGTTGAGGCTGACATACACACTCTTATAATTGAGTGCTTTCTTTTCTTTTCCTCTATTCTGATCATGTCATCCATCACCAATCTCCACACACACACATACAAATACAAATACAATTATACCATTCCCAATTTCCTTTTCTTTGCATTTATGAACACCCTATTCTTTCTTGTTTTAGAACTTGCCATTGACCACAAAAGCAACATTAAATTGACACTTAGCCTGGACTTTATGTGACATACATGCATGTAATAATATAATAATATTATATTACTTAATCTATTCTAAAAATTTTAAACATATTAAACTAAGAAATAAAAAAAATAATACTGGAAAATTAACACTATAATAGTTAATTTTAGCTAACAGTATAATAAGTTGTCAAATAAATCTAATATGAAATTCAATAAAGATGAATTTTTAGTGAGTTTAAATTTTAAATATTTTTAATTAAATTTTGAATTTTTAATATTTTTATTTTTAAAAATTTCATATATTTTTTTATGTTAAGTATTGATTGTAATATTGATTATGTAATGTTAACTCATGCGACTTTCTCTCAATGATATTACCGATTGATCATCAAGTAATAAGCTAATTTATCTATCCTTTTACTAGTACAGGAAGCTAAGAGAAGAGATAGTGATGGTTATTAATATATTCAAATAATGAAATTAAAATTGAACCCCATCTAAAAAGATACATATACCAATGCTAAAAAGTAATTAAGACAATGATTCTTGAACTCTCTCGGGCTTCTCCCCGGACCGGGAATATATCCAAACTATTCCTTTTTTTCCCATCTTAGTTTCTTCGAAGTTGTATATGTATGTTCTTCCACGCACCTATCTATCTACATGATGGAATCAAATAGTTTATGCTTTGAATTTTGAAATTCATAGGAGTGAAAATCGAGTTGTACTTTTAGTTAGCAGTCTTAAATAGTGAAGTTGCCTCAGTTATTATCACATGCAAGCGAACCCCTCATGAATAACGACAAAGAATCCCTTCCCCCTACGGAAAATAGCTCTTTCTTTCTTTTTTCCTTTTTTTTTATTGCACATATACATACATATATTCATCAAATAATTTATTGTGGCATGGCTTCAAAAGTAAAACAAGCTAAGCACGACAAATTAATAACGTTAATTCCAATTAACCGGCGTTTACCTTTTACCTTTTCATGAATTCTATTTTGTCATTATATAATCTACTTTGTTTGACCCATATATAATTTGTCATTAATTAATATAATAAAGCACGCATATCAATAGCTAATGGCAGCATTGCAGCTTAGTGAAAGTTGATTTTCAATTTTGTTGGACGATGAAGTGGTGGAAATTGAAATGAAATAATTAAAAATGGTTAAACGAGTTGAATTTATTATGTTAGGGGGAGGAGAGAGTTGAAAGTGCCCACGTGAGATTCCTCAGCTTTTTACAGCATATTATGTTGTAAAAGCTCTTGTCGCGAAATTACATGCCAAGAAAGGCAAAGACTAACGTACCGACAAGTTGACAAAAACTTAAAACGCTCTCTTCCATTCTTGATAATGACTCTAAAACGCAATAGTAAAATTTCCTAGTCAAAATCAAACTTATATCATCAATCTTGTTCTTGTGTTCTATAAAATGCATCAAATCTTATATTTTGGGCCTAACCACCTAGATAATGTTTCCGATCCCTTCACACAACAACCAGAGTCAGCTTGTTCTTTTTTTATTTTCGTATTTTTTTTATACAATTTTAAAATAGAAAATACAAAAATAAAAATAATGAAAGTATATAAATCAATTAAACCTTAATTTTTATCATTCTTATGGTACTTTTTTTTTTCACCACATGCAAAATTCTCATTTATATTAGATGAATACGTTTGATTATATATTTAAGTGAATATCTTTTCCATCTTTAACTATTTGTCTGTGGGACATGTCGTCCCAATCATTCCTAAACCTCTAAACGGTCCTCATCCTGAAGAAGAATTGGACAAGTCGCCTCCCAAAACCAATTAGCAGTGTTGCCCATATAATGTGTCAGTTTGTGGTGATGTGGCAAATGTGTCAGCGCCACATCGCAAGGAAAAATTGTTCTAAAGACTAATTGTTCCTCCCCAAATACCTAACGTCGTCAGAGATGGAGAGTGAGAGAAGTATAAGAGACATTGAACTCTTTGGCTTTCCATTAATATTTTTTGTTTACTCACACATTCACAAAAAAGCCCTAAAACTTTGTCTTCCTTCTTTGTTTCTTTCCAAATTACAGTGACATTGTTGCATGTGGTGTTTCTGGAGATGATATGTTGATGAAGTTGAAAAGGACAAACAAAGTTAGTTGTTACTTTCTCGCACTCATACTCTTCCTATTCTTGTTTTGCTTTTTGTTGTATTATGATGAACTCATTTGATGAGTGATTTTTGTTCGAAACTAAGCTAACTATACGATTTTGATATTTTCGTGGAATTCTATGGTGAGCTAGAGTTTCGTGTATTGTTATCTGTACAAGCTAGAATACAAGATATAATCTTGATTAGTATGTTCTGTTTATTTTACTAGGTGATATTTTATGTCTATTGTTTTCCTATATTGAAAGTTTGATAAACAATTTAAATAAAATATTGTGTTATTTATGTAAATGCCTATTTTTGTTATTTTTGTGTTTAATCATGGTGAAAGGTTCGAAAGAACTACGAAGGGTGAGTTACACTATAAAGATGGTAAAGTAGAGAAATTTTCTCTAATAGATGTGGATGTCGTCAATAAGAAGGATTTGGAGGAGTTGTTTAGAGGACTAGAATATCTGGAGTATAAGACCATGTTCTGGCATGATCCAACTGTGTTGGTGTTTGAAAATGGGTTGCATGTGCTCACTAGTGACAAGAAAATAAACGAAATATGTGACTTTACACTTAGACACAACCTGAAAGAATTCTTCTTATACTTTGAGCATTATGTAGATCAGCCTTGCATTCTCAGAGACAATGTGGTGGTGGAAGACTTTTCTGAAGAAGATTTTATACAGGAGGTAGCTTCTTTTGATGATGATCCTTTGGAGGAGGCTCAATCATTATCTTCATATGATTCCTACGAAAGTGTCTAGGATGAAGCTTATAAGCCTCCACCTCCTGGGTATGAGAGTGATAGCAATGACGAATCTCTAATACCTGAAAGGAGAACGAAGAAAAAGAAACCTAAGTTACCATTCAACACCAAAAATAGTCAAGGAGATACACTGGGACCAGGAGGAAGATGCATGTTTTGAATGGTGATAATGGGAGTGGAGATGGTAATGGAGTTAGCACTGGACATGACAGTGGTCCATTTGACTAACTTTCTTATGCTAACATTTAAATATTAGAAGTATTATATATTTTCTATTCATAGTAAGTATGAGGGTAGATTGAATGGTACCTTTTGTTGATCAGAAATGAAATTCCAACCATGGATATAGTGGTCTTCAAGATCTTCTTGAAGTAAAGTGAGATACCACTTCCAACTCTCTTTTGTCTCACTACTAACCACAGCAAACGCAATAACGTAAAAGTGATTTTTTGCGTCCTGGCCCACTGTTGAAAGGAGTTTTCTCCCGAAATAGCCCTTCAAAAAGCAACCATCTAATCCAATCAATTTCCTACAACCCAATTTATACCCCCTCTTACATGCATCTAAACAAATATATAACTTGTCAAATAATAGAGGTGACTGGAAGATGGGAGTAACATCCATCAATGCAGTGCTCCCGGGATTACTCCTTAATAACTCCAAGAGATAATGCCTCAATTTGCTATACTGTTGTCTCTTGTTTCCAATGACACGTTCTCTTGCTTCTTTAAGTGCTCTATAGATTGATCACAACATTATAATCTATCTTGATGTGGTCATAAGCCTCACTTAGGGTTATGTAAGGTTGAGTGAACAACCTCTTTTCTAGCTTGTTGGCCACCCACTTTTGATCTGTCATATTGCTTCCAAAATTTCCTCCCGCAAGTGTGAGTGGGCACATATGTCTTGATTTGGTAACTCTTCAGTTGATTATTCTAGGCATAGTAAATTAGCCACGGACAAGGGTTAGTTCTACCACTCACAGCACCTGCAGTCACAGCCCCACCAAGCACAGTCCCACCATTCCCAAACCCAACATTCACAGCTTCTTCTCCCATGGTTCCAGCATTGACACATGTATCCTTTGTATTAACAGGATTCACATTCACACTGTGCACATTGTTTGCTTAATTTCCTTGCACAACTACTTCATCATTACTTTGCACATTTCCACCTTCACTAGTAGATGCCTCCTTAGTCCCTTTTGGTTTTTTTATCCTCTCCAATCCATGATCATAATCACATCTCACTCTCATTTGATCATTCTTGATGTACCTAATCTTTCTCCCCTCATAGATGACAAGATCCTTCAGAGCAGCCTTAAAGCTTTCAATTGTTGCGAATTCCATCCCCAATACAACGTACACCTTGCTTTCCAAAGCCAGCATTTTCATTAAACTGTGGAAACTCATACCTCTCTCTCTCATCTTCAGAACTCTCTGGAGTTAGCAGTGTTTCTGACTCATACTCAAAAGTAGGTTCTTCCTCCTCCTCATTTTGTATACTTTCTTTATTATTTTCAGCACCATTGTTGCCAGTACCACCAAAATTTGGCACTGGAGTTTGTGATGAAGTTGGACTAGTATTCATGTGTCTAACATTGCCTAGGAACATAAAATTGGACCCAACACCAGCTGGCCTACTACCTTTGGGCCACCAGATTTTGATCTAAAACCACTTGGTCCTTCAGTTTTTGTCCTTGCAGATTTTGGATCCCTAACACTTTGCCTAATTGAGCTAGGCCCACTTGTTTGTT
Organism: Arachis duranensis; assembly: GCF_000817695.3. Classification (NCBI taxonomy): domain Eukaryota; kingdom Viridiplantae; phylum Streptophyta; class Magnoliopsida; order Fabales; family Fabaceae; genus Arachis; species Arachis duranensis. The sequence goes on along the minus strand of NC_029772.3, from coordinate 104,960,839 downwards.
TCTTGTCAACCTTTGACTTCTTCTTCTCCATACCACTCTCTGGTTTTTTCCCAGTTTTACTACTCTTTTTCTTGACAATCACACCATCGGAGTCACTGCTTTCATCTTCAAATCCTGGAGGGGGTGGTTTATATGGTTCGTCCTCAGTGGTTTCATACCCATCATCATCACTAGATTCCTCCTTCGCATCTGCATCACCCTCAAAGTCCAAGTCGATATCCTCAAGTGGAGTAACCATTATCGAGTGATCAAAATACAAATGAAACTCATCAGTGCCCTTGTTCTTTTGTATGTTCTCGCGCAATTGATTAATCTCCAAATCTTCTTTTATTGGGTGCAGTCCACTCTCTAAGTTAGCAGCCGTAACATCATACCAATACATAGTAGTGTAGTTCAAATAGCCTAACTCTTTGAACAGGGTTTATAGGTCAAAGAAACAGATAAGATCAACATCCATCTTAGAAAATTTCTCAACTTTTTCATCCAGATAAAGAAAAACTCCTTTGTTATCCCTAACAAAATGCCCACCATGGTGAAAAACAGGAACCACAAATTCCTCCATTTATCTGCAAGAACAACACGTTTAATGATTAACAAACATAATCATATAATTCTAAATTTTGACAAATTCCATAAAGGAAAAACAAAAACAAAAACAAAAAATCTACCTTCAACACCGTAAAAACTAACAACATTGTATACTACTTGTGAGTGAACATACATGCAAAAACAAAATTAGAACTAGCAAACAATGCCATAGCACGTTTTGTGCTCTGTACCCCAACCCAAAAAATGAATCAGTAAATCTAAACTAGTTTTTCGGACAGAAAATAAGAATATAATACATTCTTACCTTCTTCAATGCAAGTCTTGATTAGTCCTTGTCACTCTTATACGCAATTCCGTGCTTCTGGATTTGAGCATGAAGCGTTACAAATGGTAACAGAATACAGAATTTTATCAACGTCATCACGATGGTGATGTGGGAGATGATGTAGGAGATGATGTAGAAGATGAACGTTCAAACAATGTATGATTTTCTCTGTAAAAAACTGAACAAATGTGGGGGCTAGAGTCTTTTACCTTCATATGAAGTGAACAGAGACTTTTTATATTCCTCTCAAACGCGAAAAACGATGCCGTTCTGCTGACGAGTATAGGAACTAATTTGTCCAGCCGCATCACCTGACACGTAGCAGTCCACGTGGCCTTCAGATGTGCTACTTCAACATTTTTCATTGGTCACAAACGGAGAAATCAAGCCAAGGACTAAATTGTCCACCGGAGAAAATTTTTGGGGTGTTTTTGTGTATTAATTTTTTTGGGACTAAAGTGTCCGCTTTTAAAATCCTTAGGGACTAATTTGAGTAATTACTCTATAATCTACCATAGTCTCATCACCACTACAAGTTAAATCTGAATTATGATTCTATTCACCAAGTTTTTGTAATTTTACTTTCAAACTCATTCTCCTCACTTTCATTGAGACCTCATTCTTCTCTTTTTTTTGGTTTCTTTTTTGATGTCCTATTTAGCTCTTCTCCCCTTTTTGTATTTTTTTTCTAATAACTCCACTTTTGATTCGACCCATTTTTTTAACAGGTCATCTTTCTTAAACTTACTAAATTCTAATATAATATATAGTAATTTTTTTTGAAAGAAAGAAGCCCAACACATCAAGTGGAGCGATAACAAAATAACCAATGGAATCCATAAAGCAAGCTACCCAACTCAAAATAACACTAATGTTTATCCCATTGTCATCTCCAGCATTGCCATCAATAACAAAAAGGATCCACACCTAACCACTCATTATAGTTCATGAAGGACATATGAATAATCTCATCAACCCCTTTTCCTTTATTCTGAAAAATACTTCTGTTCCTTTCTAGCCAGATGTTCCAGATAATCGCACAAAAACTCATCAACTACATCTTGCGCTCTTCCTTGCTAGCTGATATCTCAGTCCAACTTATAAAATGCTCTTTCAACATCCTCGGGTATGGCCATTGCCTTCCAACAAATGATAACCAAGCACACCAAACCTGCCAAGCAAAATCACAACCAAGGAACAGATGGTGACCATATTCAGTAATTTTGTTGCAGAACACACATACAACATCTTCCTGGTGGATAACACCCAACCAACTCAGCCTCTCCTTTGTATTGACCCTACCAGTCAAAACAAACCAGACAAACAGTTCAACTCTTGGTAGAACTAAACCTTTCCAAATTGTCCTTGTAAAGTTGTAACTTGTTATATCCTCTGGAATGATGTCCTCCTGTAGTACCTGCATAAAAGAGTTAGTTGAAAAGACCCCTTGTTTATCAAATTTCCATACTACTCTATCCTCACTCCCATAAGCCAATTTGACCAGCCTTAATACATCATACAACTGGTTCACTAGATCCAACTCCCATTGGAATAGCTCTCGCCTCCATTGGAAGTTCCATATCCACTCAGCCCCATCCCAAAACCTGCAATCACCTATAAAAGACCCCCTTTGGTTTGATACTGAGAAGAGTCTCGGAAACTAATCTTTCAGAGCACCACCACGCAGCCAAACATCCTCCCAGAACCGAGTTCCTCTTCCATCACCAACCTCCATAGCCAACCCAATAATCATCTTTTGCCTTACTTGCTGATTCTTAAACTGTATCTGACAGATATCCTTCCAAGGATTCCCCTTGATAGGTAAAACTTGAGAGGACAGCAACACATTTGGGTTGAGGTTATTACAAGGGCAAACCACCTTCTTCCACAGCGGACAATCCTCCTTTGAAAATTGCCACCACCACTTAAATAGAAGGGCCGTGTTTCGCAACATGGCATCTCCAACACCCAATCCACCAAGCTTTTTAGGCGCCTGCACCACCTCCCACCTGACCAAAGCCATACCATTCCTACCATCTTCCTTACTCCATAGAAATCTTCTCTGTAAGGAAATAAGCTTCTCCGCAACAGCCTTTGGCATCTTATACAGGCTCAAATAATATACGGGAAGGCTATTTAGTACGGATTTAATGAGCACCAACTTACCGAATTTATTGAGATCCTTGGCTTTTCAAAGGCTGAGTTTTTCCTCTACTTTGTCAACAATTGGCTTCCAAGTCTTCACCAACCTTAGATTAGCTCCTAGCGAGATCCCCAAGTATTTTACTGGAAGGGAAGCTTCCTTGCAGCCCAGCACGCAGCACATACGTCGTACCCACTGAGCCTCACAGTTGATCGGAATTAAACTCGATTTATCAAAGTTGATACTTAACCCCGACATCAACTCAAAACAGCGAAGAATCCTCTTGTAGTTCTTAACGGTCTCTTGCTCCGGGGGGCAGAATAGAATGGTGTCATCCGTAAACTGAAGATGCGATAGCTCAATATGATCTCTACCAACCAGTAGCGGAGATATACGCCCATTTCTAACCGCCTCCCCAAGCATTCAATGTAGAACATCAACAACGAGGACAAACAAAAAAGGAGAGAGCAGATCACCTTGTCGTAGGCCCCTTTCCATCTTAAACGGCTTAGAGGGCAAACCGTTTATCAAAACTGACATAGAGCAAGTACTAACACACTCCATAATCCACCCCCTCCATCTTTTTCCAAACCCCATTTTCTGTAAAACCAGATCCACAAAGCTCCACTTGACTCTATCATATGCCTTCTGGAAGTCTAACTTTATTATCACCGCTTCCTTCTTTCTCAGTTTAAGCCATTGAACAGTTTCGCAAGCAATAAGAGCCCCGTCATAGATTTTTTGCCCCTTAACAAAAGCACTCTGTGTCTCACCTACAAGTCGTGGCATTATTGCTCGCATTCTCCTAACCAGCATCTTAGAAATGACTTTGTATACACACGCGACCATACTAATAGGCCTAAGGCCTTTGATTTTCTTTGCTATAGTAAACTTAGGAGGCAGTGCAACCCAAGTGAGATTAGCATCCGCCGGTAATCTGGAGGACTGGAAAAAATCCAACACTGCTCTCGTGAATTCAGAACCAATTTCATCCCAACACTTCTTTATGAAGTTCATGTTGTAGCCGTCACTACCAGGAGCCTTAGATGATTCACAATCCCATACTTCTTCTCTTACCTCCTCAGAAGTCGGTTGTATCTCCAAAGCCATAGCATCATCCTCACTGATCATCTCCACCAGACCATCTCTAAACCCCACCAACAGAGACTTCTCCTGATGATATAATACCTTGTAGAAGTCCCTGATCGTAATCTTGATTCTACCTTGATTCCTTATCAATCTTCCATTAATGACCAGTGTATCAACCCTGTTGTTTCTCCTTCTCGTCGAAGCTATGTTGTGGAAGTACCTCGTGTTTTTTTCCATGTCCCTCGCATGTCTTGAACGCGACATCTACTTCCAATGTAATTCTTTCCTCACATACCATTTCTTACAACATGTCACAAGCGCTTTCCTTCTTGCCTCTACCGTTTCATCATAAGCCCCGTCGCCCACCATATCATCAATCTTCTTAATCTCTTCCTCCAACTTCAAAATTTTGTTGTCCATGTCCCCAAAATTATCTTTATGCCATCTTTCCAAAGGAATTGCCAAAGCCTTCAGCTTATCTATGAATTACAAATCTCCTAACTCTCTACATTCCTCCTTTACCATCCTCATGAATCCTTCATGTGTCAACCATGAGTCAAGGCTTCTGAATGGTCTAGGGCCACCTCTCAGTCTCTTATCTTCCAGTATAATAGGAGAATGGTCAGACAAACCCCTTGGACCACCTCGTAATTGAGTCTCTGGGAATTCCTCCAGCCATTCCAAGCTCACCAGGGCCCGGTCAATACGGCTACAGGAACGTTTTCTAAACCAAGTGAACTTGCGATCATTAATCGGCAAATCCACTAAACCCATGTCTTGTATCCAGTTCTTGAAATCCTCCGCCGACAAGGCTAAGCTATCGGTGCCTCTCCTTTCTTCAACATGTACAATCTCATTAAAGTCCCCTATGAAACAACAGGGAACCTGACATAGACCAGCTATGTAACTCAGCTCCTCCCACACAACAAGGTTCTCATCTCTAACGTGGGCACCATAAACCAATATAAAAGCACAATTAAAATTATTCTGTAGCAGAACTCCTTCAACACATAGCCATCTCTCACTTTTATAATAATTTCTAATATAAAAAAACCATCTTCCCATATTAGCAACAATCCGCCAGACGCACCAGTAGACTCAACATATTCCCAACCAACACAACCATTCCCCCATATTTTTGAAATGTCAAACTTAGTCACTGACTGTCTTTTAGTCTCTACGAAACCTAGCATGTTTAACCTATATTTTCTCTTAAGGTCCTTAACCATCCTCATTTTCCCGTCACCCCTCAACTCCCTAACATTCCAAGAGCTAATAATCATTTTAAATAATTATAGCACATCTTTTTTTGTGTTTTGGGTCTGCTCCGTCTAGCTTTTGCCTTCTATTTTGCCAGTCTTTTTTCCGAGTAATTTCTTTATTCTGCTGTTGAAGAGCTGCCATAATATCCTCTTCTTCATCATATAGTTCCACTCCTGACTCCTTCGCCAATTCCCAAGCCCTTTTGTTTTCTAGTAGCTGCTTATTCAATCTTGAACTCTCATTATCACTGGCTTCATTATCGTTTGCAAGCGTTCTGTCCTCAATATTATCCTCATCATCACTGAACCCATCTCATTCCTGATGTTCTGGTAAAATTCGGTCGCAGGTCGCTTCAATTTTTGGGCCTGTAAAGACGTTTTGTTGAACTCCGCCACTGTTCTCATAATCATCACCGTTATAGTGTCCATGATTCGGTCCATCATCCATACCCTTGACCCTTAGTGCCTGTTCACCCGTCCCTGGATCTGTTACCTTTTGGTGCCCTTCCTCCATTACCAGATATCCTCCGCTCCCAACCTTCCTGGTCCTGTCATCATTGTCCAATGCGGATTCACCAACAAATTCGCATGGTTCATCTTCTACGAAGAACGCCGGTGAATTCGACAACCCTTCACCACCGCCTTCAATCCGGATTTCTCGCCGCAGCTTCGGCATTTTCCTTCCCGCCGACCCCTCGCTCCCTTCTGCTCCAGGTCGTGTTCGCAAACTGGGACCCGCGCCTCCCACGTTATGCCGCACGTCTCACGTAGCTGCAACAAGGTCAGGCGCGTCTCTCCCCTGCTGAATTCTCCTAGGATGACCCGTTCTCCTCTAACCCGGCCCAGAAGAGGTTACCGCGTCACCAACATGATGGATTATGTTACATCTTGGGCCTTCGTGGCCCACCAATTGCCTGCATCTGATGTTTCCTTCGTTGGCCGCTGAACAGATTTTTGTGTAGCTGACCTTATAACCTCCTTAACCAGCCCATTAGACTTGCAACAAAAATCCCAGGACACTGTTAATTATGAGTATGAGACGTTACCAAATTCATTTGATTGTGGCTTAAATATTCATAACTCCATTCGTTTAAAATTGTTTCTGAAATGACCAATTTGTACTTGTCTTCAACTTCTTTTCACAGACCTTCCATTATCAATTCTGCTGCCTGGTCTGTACAATTTATTGAATTTAATGGACTTTTCGACCTCATCACTACATAATTACAAACCCTTTCACATATATTTTTCTGTTGTTTATATCTGAATGCTTCATCTTCCACAGTTACTACCTGAAAATTCGTCCCAAAAGTTTCACGTCCCACTTCTTTCACCAACACGTCAAAGCCACTAGTGCCAATTGTGATATGGATCCATTCATTGATCACATCTAACACACAGGTGTCAATTTGTACACCGCCAACACAAAAGAACTGGCACGCTTCCGTTACTTCATCGCATCCGACTACCTTACCCCATTAGTTTTCTATTATCCTGAAAGTATCCATGGACCTCGCATCCAACGAAACCCCGAAACATTCCAACCAAACTCTTCGAGTTTCACTCTTCTCCGACTCGTCCCATCTCCATACACTATGAAACAACTTCAACAGACTATCCATTTTGAACGTGTAAGCCTCTTCCGCATTTATCAGACTGTCAAATGTCAACAGAGCTTTATATGCTCCCATTTCTCGCACCTGAATAACTTGAGGAAAGTTCTTTGCAACCGATTCCTTCAAAGTCCTATAGTCAATGGCTTTCATCGTTCCACCTACTAAGCTCCTCTGCAACCAGATCAAGTTTTCTTTCGCCACCACCACTTCCACCTTCTTTGTCCACCCATTCTTGTGTGAATCTCGTATAGTTTTCTCCTTAGTTAATTCTTTAGCAGGGGCAACTGACACTTTCTGCTTCTCTTCTCCTTCTGATGGCGACTGACCTTATAGTTGTACGTTTTTCATTTCCTTCACATCAGACGTTCTTTGATATTTAGCTTCCCCCACGAAGACAACCTTCCCCCTCAACCGCATACGATTCATCTCTACTATAGCCTTCAAGGCTCTTCCTTTCGTAGTATATCGTATGAACGCAAAGATGTATAAGCCACCATTTTTTGTTTTCTTGATAACTATATGTCGTTTATGCGTCCAGTCCAATTAAACAGTTGAAAGAGCTCCCTCTTGAAAATGACTTCTGGAAGATTATCTACAAATATTGAGAATGACTCGTGCTCCAAACACCGATACTCTTCTCGGTTCCAAACTCAAGGATCTTTAACCTGGCCTACCATTCTAGCCCTCATGTGTTTCCCACCCTCGCTCTCTCATTCTCTCTCAAAGAAAGAAAAATTTATAAATTTTGTTTCTATATTTTAAATGTCAATATTCAAACAAAATATTATTTTTATTTTTATATTAAAAATAATTTCTAAAAAAATGGTACCAGAAATATCTAAATCAAAGTCAACCTCATCAAATAATAAATAGGAGAAAACTAGCATGATCTACTTTATTATTGTTTTCATTTTTATAATATATAGTAATTAAAATCTATTTTACATAATATTTTAAAAGTTAGATTGGATTTGCTGTTTAATTGGATTAGTCGAGAATTAATGAACCATTCGTCTAATTCAATTTATGTATCAAATCCCAGAATTTGTTAAATCACTGTGATTTTTCAATTCAGATTAAAATTATATATATCCCCAAGAAAAAAGAACAATAATTTGGAACCATCCCTAACCATAAATTCTAATAGATCTATCACAATTAAACGTCGCCTTCTCTTCTCTCATTGATGAAGCTCACTTCTCTGCTGCTCGCTTCTCAACCCATGTGGTTCAACTCTGTTTCATAGTTCGTCGTTGCTGTATGCTTTTGTTCACCTTTTGTTTGTTGCTGCTTCAACCTTTCCTTATCCCTGTTCGTTAGTGCTCGTTGGTAATTCCAATGACCAAATTTCATGTCAATCGTTAATTTAAATTTTAAATTATGATTCAATAATAGTTACTTCATCACCGTTACATCACTAAATCTTTAAACCGTTCTCTTAGTCGGTTTATCATTGATCGAGTTAATTCTCATAATCATGATTATATGATATGAAATTGGAGCACTTGCTTATATATGGAGAACTAGAGATTGTTGATTAAGATATATAATTATTTATGTATCTCTTTCTATCAGTTTAAAATTTTAAAAAAATTAATTTCATGATATAATAATAAAGTTTTTATGATCTAATGTCTAAAATTTAATTTTCGTTATTTTAAAAAAATATATAAAATAAAAAAAGAAAGTGTTACGTTGGGTAACCGGAGATTAATGGGCTTGACTCGTTGGGATGGCCAAATCGTCTGGGGAAGGAAGCCTTTGAGTGGGTTTGCACCTTTAGGGCCTCCGTCCAACTTGTACGTGTGAGAGAATGGGGGGTGGTACCTGCAAAGACACTCCGATGCCTAAGTCAGCAAGGATGTGAGCAAGTCTAGAGAGTATTGGGACTTAGAGATACCTGAGGGGTGTTAGTGTATTTATAGTGGTGAACCAATAACCACCGTTGGAGTAGTTCCACCTTTTAGGGTGGATAACCGTCCCTTTATCTTAGGGAGGTTACGATATGGCTTCTGGAAGTGGATTAAGAGATTTTAGGGGCAATTATTATCTGCCAGCTAATCTCTGCTTCCGACTTTGTTGGGTCAAGTCGTGGGGAGCACCGACTTCTTAAGAGAAGGTCGGTGTACTGAGGTGCCCAACCTTGTGGGTTGGATCTGTCGTTTGGACCTAGGCCTTAGCGTTGGGCCAAGGTATGAACAGTGCCCCTACTCGAGCCCAATTTCTTTTAAGAGTTGGGTTCGAGTATTATAACTCGGGACCGTAGCCGACCTGATAGGCAACCGACGTGATTTTTCAGAACCGACGTGTTTTTGAAAGTTTTCAACAGTTGCGTAAAATCAAACGTCGCGTCTCTTAGAGGTTTGAGTATTCATACGCGGGAACGGTTACCTTGGTAACGGTGCAACTTCTTAAATGGTTGCATCGTTTTACCTTTATGCCCCTATCGTGCTTATAAATACTTTTCCCTCTCTTTCCTTGTTTCGTTTCTGAAAACTTTCTCACTTACACACTCTGTTCCGAAAAGAAAGCTTCCTTTTTCTTTGATCAACTGCTGTAGCACCTTCGACCCTTCAAAAGTAAAGGTCAGTTTTCTTTCTTCTTCTTCTCTTTTATGGCTGCTTTTATTTGCATGTTTTTTATTTGAGAGGATCGTTGGTCATAGACTTTAGTGATTCTGTTTTCTCAAGGATCTAACCCCAGGCCCCTTAGAGACCCTATTTTTGATCCTTTTTTCTTTTTTCCCTTTGTAGGTTTCGGGATCCTTTTCTTTTTTACAAAAGAAAATGTCTTCTGTAGAATTCCTCGCTCGATGGGTAGATGTTACTGTTCTTGAGAAAGAACCCCTTGTGGATACTGACTATGTCACCGACCTTCGTACGCACCATAGAATTTGTGCTTCTGATGGGGATGAGTCGAGATATGAACTGATAGCCCCGGGTCCGGAAGACCGGGTTTGTTTTGGAAGAGCTTCTGAGGAAGAACCTCATTTTATTTTTATGTACGAGAATTTTTTCACCCGTTTGGGTATTCTTCTTCCTTTTTCTGACTTTGAGATAGCCGTTTTATCTCATTGCCGGATAGCTCCTACCCAGCTTCACCCAACTCTTGGGATTTTTTGAAAATTTATCAATTTATCAGCCATGCCCTAGATTTTCTGACTTCTTTGAGGATTTTCTTTTTTCTTTTTCACATGACCAAGCCCTTTAGTGGGCAAAATAACAAACAGCAATGGGTTTCTTTCCGGGCTATACAAAGCCGGTGAATTTTTACCCTTTTTGATGAATCCTTTCATGACTTTAAAAACTTCTTTTTCAAAGTGCAAGCTGTAGAGGGTCACCACCCCTTTTTCCTGGATCAAAATTCTTCTCCTTGCTTTCCCCTGTATTGGTTAGAGGCCTCTCCTTGTGAGAAATATAGTTTGGATGATTTGGACGAGGTGGAGGCGGCCATCGTTGGGTTCCTCCGAGAAGTTTGGGGGAGAGCCTCTTATCTGGATACCAAGAAGTTCCCCCAGGGATCTCTGACCTTTGTGCAGGCCCAATTAGGTAGTATCGTATTGATTTGTTGAGTTTTCCGACTTTCTGAGTTGTTTTCTCCGATTGGTTTTGTTGACTTTTTTTACCTAATGACTTTTGCAGAGATGGCAAAGAAGAATTCGAGGTAGTCTTACCAGAGGGTTCAAGAGGCCAAAGCGAGATCCCGCGCTAGGGTCGGTGGTGCCAGGGTAGTTGGTCCTTCCCCTCCCCCTTCTTCTCATAGCTTGGGGACCCCTGCTCGACCTATTGTTATTTCTTCCTCGGCCTCTTCTCTGCCGCCCCCTTCTTCCCGACCTTCTCCTGAGCCAGAAAAGAAAAAGCGCAAGGCTTTAGAGTCTGGCTCTCCTTTTGAAGGTAAGGTGAAGGTGGATGCGCCTCAATTTATCCGGGAGCATATCTATCCTTATACTCGTATAAGTATGGATGATTTCTCTTCAAAACCACCTTACTATTCTGGCTTAGGAGAGTATCAGGGCGGCGGCGGTGTGCACCAAGTTTCTTGATATTTTTTAGAATACTCCCCTTAGCTCTTTGGGTTCATCCCAGTGGGTTGAAGAGCTGGAGGGGAAGATTTTTTTATATCAGGAGGCTGAGAGGAGCCTGAAGGAGGAGGTCACTAAGCTGAGAGAAGAGAGGAATAATCTCCAGAAGGAGGGGGAGAGGTTGATGGGCCGATGATCTATGGCGGAGAGTCTACAGGAGAAGGCAGAGCAAAGTTATTCAAGCTTGTTCCAGGACCTTGTGGAGGTCAAAAAAGATCTGGTAAGAGCTTGGGACGCTTATGCGGATTTGGAGGACTCCATTGCCGAGGGATCCGAGGAGGCATGGAGGGTTTTTAAGGAGTAGGTCGGGGTTATTGCTTCCGACCTGGATCTCTCACCTTTGGATCTGGATAAGGTTGTAATCGATGGGGCCATTGTATCTCCTCCCCGACCTGTGTCTGAATCCGAGTTGAAGACTCGGGGTCAGAGAATCATAGAGTCCCCTCCCCGACCAGATGATGATCCAAGTTCTTCCAAGGCTCCTGAGACTTTTCCTCCGACTCCTTTGACGTTAGGATTTTTGCCAGTAAATAATTTCATAAAAACAGTCGCGTTGTAGATATAGTCTCTAAACCGACAGAAATCCCTTCGTACAAACGTTTTGGTTGTCACAAGTAACAAACCCCTAAATAAATTGATAACCGAAGTATTTAAACCTCGGGTCGTCTTCTCAAGGAATTGCAGGGAGGTATGTTCTTATTATTGGCTATGAAAAAGGTAAAATTTGGGGTTTTGGAAGTAAGGTGCGAATATGTTATATGATAAGTAAAATAAAGTGATACTAATAAAATCTCTTGGCGAGGTATAAGAACTGCAAGTCCTATCCCAGTTATCATTATCAATTGTGATGAGAATTGGATTCTTCTCCCACTTTGTTAACCTCTAACTATGAAGGTAAGTTAAGTGGATGAATTCCTTCGAATCCTCAAGTCCTAGTCTTTCCTTGGGAAAGGCTAGAGTTATTGGAATATGAATTAATGAAATAACTCTAGAGTCACCAATTATTTAACCACAGCCAAGAATGTAAAAAGCTAAATTAAAATTATAAATATCTGAAATACCTTCAATTCATTCAAAGCAGTAAAATCTAACATGGAAAATATTCATAAGCCAATTGGGCAACAGGAAAATTCAAATTATTTATATCAAATAAAAAAAAGCAATCATCAATCTGAAATATCTCAAATAACATTAATTAAGAAAATCAATCTAAACATGGAACATTGAAAATAAATAAAAATAAAGAACCTGGGATTGAGAGTCACTCCTAAAACTAAGAGAAGTCCTAATCCTAAGAGAGAAAGAGGAGAGAACCTCTCTCTCTAAAACTGCCTCTAAAACATAAAAGTGAATTGTGAGTGCTTCCCCATGAATGGATGCATTCTCCCACTTTATAGCTTATAATCTGTGTTCTCTGGGTTGAAAACTGGGTCAGAAACAACCCAGAAATCACTTCCAGTGCTTTCTGATCCGTACAGGTCGCGGAAAAGTGACGCGGCCGTGTCGTCCACGCGACCGCGCGGATTCGGTGTTGGCCAGGTCACGCATCCGCGTGACCCACGCGTTCGCGTCGCCTGGCGTTGGGGCAACTATGACAAATTATATATCAATTCGAAGCCCCGGACGTTAGCTTTCCAACACAACTGGAACCGTGTCGTTTGGACCTCTGTAGCTAAAGTTATAGCCGTTTGAGTGCGAAGAGGTCAGGCTGGACAGCTTAGCAGTTTCTCCAACTTCTTGCATTCCTTTCACTTTTGCATGCTTCCTTTCCATCCTCTGAGCCATTCCTGCCTTTATAATATCTGAAAACACTTAACACACATATCAAGGCATCTAATGGTAATAAGAGAGGATTAATAATAAGCAAATATAAGATCAAAGAAGCATATTTTCAATCATAGCAAAAGTAGGGAACATAGAATCAAGCATTGAACCCTCACTGGTAGTGTATATCACTCTAACTCTCAAGTGTCTAGGGTCAATCTCTCTATTCTTCTCTAGTCATGCTTTCTAAACTTTGTTCTTCATCTAACCAATCAACAAATATTTAATCTAACCAATGCAAACATCATGAGGTCTTTTCAAGGTTGTAATGGGGCCAAGGTAAGGGTGAGGGTATATATATAAGGCTAAGTGAGCTAGTGAAGTGAATCCTTGAGTAGTCTAAGATCTCACCTAACATATACATACTATATAAAAAATTTAAAATTATACTTAGCTTCCCATAATTTTTCCTACTTTTGTATTACATGCTCATGTATCAAATTTAATTTTGAATTTCGTCCCATGTGCATTGATCCTTTTTATTTTGCATTGGGGGTAATATTACTTTTTTTTGTATCCCCTTATTTAATATATATTTTTTTTTTCAATGCACATGGTAATTTAATTATTTTGACTTCACATGAGCATGCTTCCCAAAAATTTTATTTTGAATTATTTCATTCTTTTCAACTTCCTACCCTTTGTTTTTATCATCCATGTTCCCAATAGGTTTCCCACACTTAAACAATTACACAACTTCTATCTTAAGCTAACCAAGGATTCAACCTGAGATTTTAAATTTGTTTTTCTGCTTAAGGCTAGTGTTGTGATTTATAGAATAAGAGGGAATTAAAGGCTCAAGGGGGCTAACAAGAGTGATGTAAAAGGTAGGCTAATTTTGGGATAAGTAAGTTAGAATCAAACAATGGCCTCAATCATATGCAAGCATGTAAAACAAATTTTTAACATAAAAATTTTCAATTTAAATTAGTGAAATTTTTTCAAAAATAGGGTCTTAAAAGAAATTTATTATTTTAACCAAGTAGTAGCTAAATGCATAAAATCAAACAAATATGTAATTAAACATGCAAATGCAATAATGAACAAACAAATAAAATAAAATATGGGTGTTGAGTCAAGAAGTAACTAACCCATGGAGATCGGTATCGACCTCCCCACACTTAAAGATTGCACCGTCCTCGGTGCATGCTGAGATGTTCAGGTGGACGGGTTGTTCCATCTGATGCCTTTCTTCAAGATTTTGCAGATGGACTTGTCTGTCTCCCCATGTAAACGTCTTCCGATTCCCTTTCGGGTGGCCATCCTGAAAGAAAAAGGGAAGAAAAAGTAACCCAGTAATAAAGATAGAAAATAAATGAAATATAGGTTGAGTAATGCCAAATGATAATGGTCTCATTTACATGGAAGTTTCAACATGTACGTGAGAAAATGATAGAAGCCATGGCATACCAGTGGTATAAAATTTGTAACATAGGGGAGGAGAGTGTAAGACAATATAAATTCATGTCAATGCAAAATTAATACAAATAACATAAAAGATTAACATTGACTTAAATAGTATTGCCCAACAGTGTAAAACAAGTTACCAAAATAAATTCAAGAAAAGATGTAACAGTTGAATAAGAAGGGATATTTAACACCAATGGAAAAATTAAAAAAATTCAGAATAGACAAGAAAAATATGCACAAATTTAAAATGCAATGAATGAGATATGCAAATAAATTAAAATAAAATAAAAAGAAAAATAAGAAGAATGAGAAGGGAAAGAAGGGAAGAGGAAGTAAATAGGAAAGGAGAAGAAAAAATTAGGATTTGGAGGAGAGAAAGATAAGATATGTGGCAGTTTTAGGGTGAGCTGTGCGGCGCATGCGACGCGGCCGCGGAAGGCACGCGTTCGCGTGGGTACGCGTCAAGCAAGACGACGCGATCGCGTCAGTCACGCGGTCGCGTGACCCGTGTTGCGCTGCTGGCACGAGTGCAGCCTCGCTCCAGCACAACTCTCTGTTCGATTCAATTTAATTGCCGAAATTGGGTGACGCGATCGCGTGGGGCACGCGATCGCGTGAGTGTGCGTCAGAAAATAATTGATGCGGCCACGTCGGCAACGCGGTCGCGTGACAAGGATTGTGCTTCCAGCACCAATCCAGCACCACTCTCGCACAATATGGCATTGTGCACCCTTTTACGTCGAAAATGCAGGGCACGCGGCCGCGTGGGGCACGCAGTCGCGTGGGAGGCCATACTTCCCATTCGACGCGGACGCGTCAGCGACGCGGTCGCGTGGGTCGATATGTGCCACTAGCACGCCTCCAGCCACGCTCCTGCGTGACTCTCTGTTCACTTTTAATTTTCCTTTCTCTCCAAGCGACGCTGACGCGTCGCTGATGCGATCGCGTCGCGTAGCGAAATTTTTTTTTTATATATGCATGAACAATGCAGAATGCAATGATTAATATGAGTGCTATGCATGATTCTAGGTTTACTAAAGTAAAATGAAAAGGAAATAAAAATAAAAACAAATAATGATGAAATAAACTGAAAAAAAAGAAACGACCATATCATGGTGGGTTGTCTCCCACCTAGCACTTTTAGTTAGAGTCCTTAAGTTGGACATTGGAGGAGCTTCCGGTTAGGGTGGCTTATGTTTAAACTCATCCGAAAATTTCCACCAGTGCTTGGAATGCCAATAGCCTCCGGGGTCCCAAACTAGGCATGTGAAGCTTCTGAACAGCTTCAAACAGATTTTTAGGTTCCCGGGGTGATAAATGTCAGAATAAACTCCAGGATTCCAAGCCTTGCTTTTAAATCCGCCTCCATCTTGATCTACCTGTTTCCATCCGGGCGGTTTAAAGAGTAGAATCTCACCATGGTAACCAAACGTTCTCCGTGATCCATGCAATTGAGCACGATACCAATCCGTGTACTTCGAGGTGAAGCGTGGAACCTTATTGAACCTTGTACACCAGCTCTGAGTACGAGCCATTTCCCTCTTACTCTTAAAGCCGCAGAGAGCTCTAAGCTGGCCATCTGTTTCAAGTAAACCATATTCAAGTGAATAAATAAAGTCATAAGTTAAGGATTGTACCCACTTGAAGCTTGTATTAGGTGGTAGTGGCCTTGGGATAGGTGTTTCTGGTGGTTCTGTAAGTTTTACTCCCTTATGCTCTTCTGTGAATTCCTCCACTTCTTTGCAAAGATCTTCAATTGTATCTGTGTCCTGGTCAAAGTCTTCCGTGTCTTCCTCATCACTCAAGTCATAGATTGGCGGTTGAGAGAAATCTACCTCCGCATCATCTTCATATTCACTTGGGGAAGATTCTTTGATCTTAGAGAATTCACTTGCGGACGCAAGTTCATCACCAAGAGAGCTGGACTTGTGAATATCACCATCAAGGGAATTTGCTTCTTGGATTATTCCGTCTGATTTTTCATAAACGACTTGCCTTGGAGATTGTACAGTATCTTCCTTAGCATCAACTGTAGCATCCTGGACGGAGTTTTCCTCAATTCTGAATTCCCAAGGAAGTTCAGCATCGCCTAGATCTTCAACCAACTCTTCTTCTTGAACAATGACAGCTTCTTTCACTTGTTCAAGTACGAATTCATTCTCTGCCTTGTCCACTGGAGTCTCTAGTATTTCTTTCATGCTACGCTCTTCATCGGGTTGTCCACATGGAGCTGTGGTTGATCCTTGTATATTTGAGCGTTTAGTGGCCCATTGGATTAGTGCGTGCTCCAGTTGTTGAATGGTTGTTTGAAATTTAGTTATTGTTTCTTTTAGACGATCTTCTGCTTCGCGGTTTGCTGGACTTAGACATGATACATAAGGAAGTAGTAATGATTGGGAACGATTGGATTGGTATTCGGGTAAGGAAGGATCATATGATGGCGAATGGTGAAGAGAAGCTTGTGAGTGTGGTGGTTCGAGGTTATGTTGAAAGGACGGTTCATATGCACGTGAGAGTTCATAGTAGCAAATAAAGATAAAAAGGAAGAACGAAAATAAATAAACAAGCAAAAGAAAATATTTACAATAACCAATAATAAGGCACACGTTAGCAGTTCCCCAGCAACGGCGCCATTTTGACGTTAGGATTTTTGCCAGTAAAGAATTTCATAAAAGCAGTTGCGTTGTAGATATAGTCTCTAAACCGACAGAAATCCCTTCGTACAAACATTTTGGTTGTCACAAGTAACAAACCCCTAAATAAATTGATAACCGAAGTATTTAAACCTCGGGTCGTCTTCTCAAGGAATTGTAAGGAGGTATGTTCTTATTATTGGCTATGAAAAAGGTAAAATTTGGGGTTTTGGAAGTAAGGTGCGAATATGTTATATAACAAGTAAAATAAAGTGATACTAATAAAATCTCTTGGCGAGGTATAAGAACTGCAGGTCCTATCCCAGTTATCCTTATCAATTGTGATGAGAATTTGATTCTTCTCTCACTTTGTTAACCTCTAACTATGAAGGTAAGTTAAGTGGATGAATTCCAATTTTCAATCAACAATGAGTTTAATAACTCTAGAGTTACCAATTATTTAACCAAGGCCAAAAGGGGAAAAACTAAATCTACTAGAATAACAATTTCCTCAGATTGGGAATAATAAAAAGGAAATAAAGAAAAGCAATCATCAATCTGAAATATCTCAAATAACATTAATTAAGAAAATCAATCTAAACATGGAACATTGAAAATAAATAAAAATAAAGAACCTGGGATTGAGAGTCACTCCTAAAACTAAGAGAAGTCCTAATCCTAAGAGAGAGAGAGGAGAGAACCTCTCTCTCTAAAACTACCTCTAAAACATAAAAGTGAATTGTGAGTGCTTCCCCATGAATGGATGCATTCCCCCACTTTATAGCCTATAATCTGTGTTCTCTGGGCCGAAAACTGGGTCAGAAACAGCCCAGAAATCACTTCCAGCGCTTTATGGTCCGTACAGGTCGCGGAAAAGTGACGCGGCCGCGTCGTCCACGCGACCGCGCGGATTGGGTGTTGGCCAGGTCACGCGTCCACGTGACCCACGCGTTCGCGTCGCTTGGCGTCGGGGTAACTATGGCAAATTATATATCAATTCGAAGCCCCGGACGTTAGCTTTCCAACGCAACTAGAACCGCGTCGTTTGGACCTCTGTAGCTAAAGTTATAGCCGTTTGAGTGCGAAGAGGTCAGGTTGGACAACTTAGCAGTTTCTCCAACTTCTTGCATTCCTTTCACTTTTGCATGCTTCCTTTCCATCCTCTGAGCCATTCCTGCCTTTATAATATCTGAAAATACTTAACACACATATCAAGGCATCTAATGGTAATAAGAGAGGATTAATAATAAGCAAATATAAGATCAAAGAAGCATGTTTTCAATCATAGCATAAAATCAGGAAGGAAAATGTAAAACATGCGAATTATATGAATAAGTGAGTAAAGAATTGATAAAAACCACTCAATTGAGCACAAGATAAACCATAAAATAGTGGTTTATCAATGTTCCACCGATGTAAATTGATGTTTGATTTTCATACTGGCTACCAGATTTTTGAAGGTTGAGTCGGTAAATTAAGTGCTATTATCAGTGGTGATGGAGTGGGGTACCCCATATCTGGTGATGATGTTCTTGTAGAGAAACTTCCAACTTCTCTGAGCGGTGATGGTGGCCAATGGTTCTGCTTCTATCCACTTTGTGAAGTAATCCACTCCCACTATTAGATATTTTACTTGCCCCGGCGCTTGTGGGAATGGTCCTAGCAAGTCCAATCCCCACTTTGCGAAAGGCCATGGGGAAGTTATACTAATGAGCTCTTCAGGAGGGGCTACATGGAAGTTTGCATGCATTTAGCATGGTTGGCATTTTTTCACAAATTTCGTAGATTCTTTTTGTAGGGTCGGCCAGTAAAATCCAGCTCGGATTACCTTTCTAGCTAATGACCTTGCCCTAAGATGATTCCCACAAATTCCATTGTGCACCTCCTCTAGCACCTCGGTTGTCTTTGAGGTCGGGACGCACTTTAGTAATGGTGTTGATATCCCCCTTTTATAGAGGATATTTTTCACCAGCGTGTAGTTTTGTGCTTCCCTCCGGATTTTCTTGGCCTCTTTTTCCTCTTTGGGGAGGACATCGAATTTCAGGAATTCGACTAAGGGCTTCATCCATCCGAGGTCTAACCCGGTGATTTCAAAGACATCTTGAACAGCCTCCGTTTTATCCACGGAGGGTTCAGGGAGAGTTTTTTGAATCAGGCTTCTGTTGTTCCCTCCTGGTTTAGTACTTGCTAACTTTGAGAGAGCGTCTGCCCTGCTGTTGAGATCCCAAGTTATATGCTTTACCTCGGTCTCTTCAAAGCGCCTAAGGTACTCCAAGGTTTTGTCCAAGTATTTTTTCATGGTGGGATCTTTGGCTTGATCCTCTCCGTTTATTTGGGAGGTCACCACTTGAGAGTCGCTGAATATCATTACTTTGGTTGCACCGACTTCTTCTACCAGCTTTAACCCTGCAATCAAGGCTTCATATTTTGCCTGATTATTGGAAGCTGGGAACTCGAATTTGAGGGAAACTTCGATTTGCGTTCCCCCTTCACTGACCAATATTATGCCTGCCCCGCTTCCAATTTTATTGAGGACCCATCTACATATAACTCACATGTAGTGGATTTCTTCTCTTGATCTCCCGCGTATTCTGCTAGGAAGTCGGTGAGGCATTGAGCTTTTATTTCCATTCGGGCTTCGTATTTCAAGTCGAACTCGGAGAGTTCTATTGCCTATTGAACCATTCTGCCCGCAATGTCCGTCTTTTGAAAGACTTGCTTCATGGGCTGGTTCGTTTGGACTTTTATCGTGTGTCCTTGGAAATACGGCCGTAATCGGCGTGAGATTACTACTAAGGAGTATGCAAACTTTTCATGTTTTTGATACCTTAGTTTTGGGCCTTGAAGAACTTTGCTGGTGAAGTACACAGGATGCTGCCCGACTTCATCTTCCCGTATTAGAGCTGATGCTATAGCTCTGTCTGCTACTGACAGGTATAGGACGAGCTCTTCTCCGACCACGAGTCAAGTCAGGATTGTGGGCTGGCTCAAGAATTTTTTAAACTTCCGAAAAGCTTCTTCACATTCCGGAGTCCATTCGAACTAGCATCATTTTCTTAGTAGGGAGAATAGTGGAAGGGATCTTAGTGCCGATCCTGCCAGGAATCTGGAGAGGGCAGCAAGCCTTCCATTTGATTGTTGGACCTCCTTCAGACAAGTCGGACTTTTCATTTCCAGGATAGCTTTGCACTTATCAGGGTTTGCTTCGATTTCCCTTTGTGTTAGCATAAACCCTAGAAACTTTCCCGCCTCCACCGCGAAGGTACATTTTGTGGAATTTAGTCTCATCCCATGCAACCTTACGGTGTCGAAAACTTGCGAGAGGTCTGTCAAGAGGTCGGTTTCCTCCTTAGTTTTCACCAGCATGTCATCTACGTTGACCTCCATTAAGTTCCCAAGGTGGGGAGCGAACACTTTATTCATCAACCTTTGATATGTGGCCCCGGCATTTTTTAATCCAAATGGCATCACCACATAGCAGTAGTTTGCTCTAGGTGTGATGAATGAAATTTTTTTCTCATTTGGTTTATACATCGGGATTTGGTTGTATCCCGAGTAAGCATCCATAAACGACAAGTATTGATACCCTGAGCTTGCGTCTACTAGGGTGTCAATACTGGAAGTGGATATGGGGCTTTGGGGCATGCTTTGTTTAGGTCGGTGTAGTCGACGCACATCCTCCACTTGCCATTTTGCTTTTTGACTAGCACTACATTTGCTAGCCATGCCGGGTACTTGACCTCTCGGATGAAGTCGGCTTCCAAGAGGGCTTGTACTTGCTCTTCCACCACCTGAGCTCGTTCTGTTCCGAGCTTGCGCCTGCACTACTGTACGGGTCATGATCCGGGGTGTACTGACAGCTTGTGGGACATGAGCTGAGGGTCTATGCCTGGCATGTCGAAAGCTTTCCATGCAAAGAGGTCGGAATTATCTCACAGGAGCTTTATCAGCCTTTGTTTCAAATCTCCGTCTAGGCTGGCCCCTATGTTGGTGCTTTTTCCTTCCTCTTTTCTGATTTGAACCTCTTCGGTTCTTCCACCCGGTTGTGGTCGCAGCTCTTCCCTAGCTTTTATTCCCCCGAGCTCTATGGTGTGAACTTCCTTGCTCTTTCCTCGGAGGTTTAAGCTTTCATTGTAGCATTTTCTTACCAATTTCTGGTCTCCTCGTACCGTCGCCATTCCCTTAGGTGTTGGGAATTTCATGCAAAGGTGAGGGGTTGACACCACCACTCCGAGCCGATTTAACGTAGTCCTGCCGATTAAGGCGTTATACGCCGACCCGACATCGATGATGATAAAGTCGATGCTCAGAGTTTTGGAATTTTCTCCCTTTCCGAAGGTCGTGTGGAGGGGGATGTATCACAGTGGCTTAATTGACATGTCTCCTAGTCCATACAGGGTGTCCGGGTAAGCTTTTAAGTCCCTTTCATCCAACCCTAACTTGTCGAATGCGGGCTTAAAAAGTATATCAGCTGAACTCCCTTGGTCCACCAAGGTCCTGTGGAGGTTGGCATTTGCCAAGATCATGGTTATCACCACCGAGTCGTCATGCCCGGGCATGATCCCCTGCCCGTCCTCTTTGGTGAACGAGATGGTTGGGAGATCAGGAGATTCGTTTCCAACTTGATAAACTCGCTTCAGGTGTCTTTTGTGAGATGATTTAGTGAGCCCCCTCATGCGAATCCTCCAGAGATCATATGTATGTGTCTCTCAAGGGTTTGTGGTGGTTGGTCTCTTCTGTCTTCATCATCTCGCTTTCTTTTTCCGGAATTCTCCGACCTTTCCATGAGATATCTATCAAGTCGGCCTTCCCTGACCAACCTTTCTATCACATTTTTAAGGTCGTAGCAATCATTTGTTGAGTGATTATACATCTTATGGTACTCACAGTAGTCACCGCGACTTCCTCTCTTTTTGTTTTTGATGGGTCTAGGAGGCGGCAACCTTTCAGTATTACAGATTTCTCTGTATACGTCCACTAGGGAGACTTTTAGAGGAGTATAGGAGTGATATCTCATCGGCCTGTCGGGACTGACCTCCTCTTTTTTCTTGGGCTCCCTTTCTCTCTCTTTTGCTGAGTGAGGAGGCCCCTATCGCTAGCTGGGCTCCCGTAGTCTGGCATTTTTCTCCATGTTGATGTACTTTTCTGCTCTCTCTTGTACATCACTCAAAGAGGTGGGGTGCCTTTTTGATATGGACTGAGAGAAGGGGCCCTCTTTAAGTCCATTTACTAACCCCATGATAACTGCCTCTGTGGGCAGGTCTTGAATTTCCAAACACGCTTTGTTGAACCTTTCTATGTAGTCACGTAGAGGTTCTCCGACCTCCTGCTTAACTCCCAGGAGACTCGGCACGTGCTTTACTTTATCCTTCTGGATGGAGAACCGCATTAGGAATTTTTTCGAGAGGTCCTCAAAGCTGGTAACCGACCTTGGAAGGAGGCTATCAAACCACTTCATCGCTGCTTTCGACAGGGTGGTCGGAAAAGCTTTGCAGCGAGTTGCATTAGAAGCATCAGCTAGATACATCCAACTTTTGAAATTGCTTAAGTGATGTTTCGGGTCTGTGGTTCCGTTATAGAGGTTCATATCAGGACTTTTGAAGTTTCTTGGAACTTTCACCCTCATTATGTCCTCACTGAACGGGTCCTCTCCTCCCAGGGGCGACTCTTCTCGGTCGCCGCAGGAGTTTCGACTTTTAAGGGAGGATTCAAGCTTCAAGAGTTTTTCTTCCAACTCTTTTCGTCGTTCTATCTCTTCCCTGAGGTTTCGCTCTGCCTCTTGTTGTCGTTCTAGTTCCTGTTTCAGTTGCTCCAAACGACCTTGGTGGCCGTGGACCAGCCCCATTAGCTCAGTTGCATGGGGTGGCCCTTTCTTTCCTGACTTTCGTCCCTCCGAGGAATTTACCTTTGGGTTCTTAAGCCCAGAGGTGCCTTCTCTATGCTGGTCATTGGTTCTTTGGTGAAGGGTCTGGTCCGTGTCATTATTTTCGGTATCTGGATTTTCTTGTTCGGAATCAGACGCTGTATGACCATCTTCTAGTGAGTTGTCCGCCATTACAGGTTGATCTCTCGGTTCTCCGGTAACGGCGCCAATGTTACGTTGGGTAACCGGAGATTAATGGGCTGGACTCGTTGGGTTGGCCCAATCGTCTGGGGAAGGAAGCCTTCGAGCGGGTTTGCACCTTTAGGGCCTCCGTCCGACTTGTACGTGTGAGAGAATGGGGGGTGGTACCTGCAAAGACACTCCGATGCCTAAATCAGCAAGGATGTGAGCAGGTCTAGAGAGTATTGGAACTTAGAGATACCTGAGGGGTGTCAGTGTATTTATAGTGGTGAACCAATAACCACCGTTGGAGTAGTTTCACCTTTTAGGGTGGATAACCGTCCCTTTATCTTAGGGAGGTTACGATATGGCTTCTGGAAGTGGATTGAGAGATTTTAGGGGCAGTTATTATCTGCCAGCTAATCTCTGTTTCCGACTTCGTTGGGTCAAGTCGTGGGGAGCACCGACTTCTTAAGAGAAGGTCGGTGTACTGAGGTGCCCATCCTTGTGGGTTGGATCTGTCGTTTGGACCTGGGTCTTAGCGTTAGGCCAGGATATGAATAGAAAGTATAAAACAAAAGCAAATATAAACAAATTTTTGCGTGAGCGACATGTTAATTATGAAATATAATTATTTATGTATTTTTTTAATTAATTTTAATTTTTAGAAAAAACAATTTTATAACATTTATGCAATCTCAAGTTAGGACCTTCTAAGTGCATCTTTACACAATATGATAAATAATTAAAAAATAATATTTGTATTATTTTTTATAATTTTTTGTACACTTTTTTTATAATATAAAGACAAATATTTTGTTTTAATTTTATTTTTTATTAATTATTTTTAATACATATAAAAAATAATGTATATTACATTAGCTCTAAATAATAGCCGCCTCAAATTTCTCTTTTGCAACATATTCTTTCTTTTAGAAAGGCTTGAGATAATACAAAATTTGGTCCCTGAACTTATATGCGAGTCTCAATTTAGTCTTTAAAGTTTCAATTGCCTCTATTTAGTCTCCAAACTTTGTGAACATAACTCATATTAGTCCTTGAAATAATTTTCAACGTACAAACGTTATTGAAACACTGTTGTGACAGTCGGATGACACACTAAACTTTGTAAAATGATGTCGTTTTTATTTTGGCACTCAAATAACCCCAAAACAACATTCTAAATGGTGTTTATTAAAATTTTACCTAACAAAATAAGTAATACAATGCCCTTTTTGAGCTATTTAAATGTCGAAACTAAAACTGCATCATTTTACAAGTTTTAACGTGATATGTGATAGTCTACAACAGTGCTCTATTAACGTTTGTATACTAAAAATGATCTCAATGACTAATATGAGGCACATTTATAAACTTCAGGGATTAAATAGAAGCAATTAAAATCTCAGAGACTAAATTAAGACTCATGTATAAGTTTAGGGACCAAATTGAGTATTATTTCGAAAGACTTCGTGTTATCAAAGGGACCATATTTATTATCTGAGATGCGACTTTGATTTAATTTGGGCCTAATAGGTCGGTATTTGGAGTCTATTTAGGTCAATCTAGATCATAAAATTGTCTTTAATTTTAATAGCAACACCTTATTCAGACGGTTGAGTTGATTTGATCATTAATTAGTGCTAGGTTGAACTACCAAATTGTATTTAAAATATCTTGACGTTAATAAAAATATTTTTAAATTGTAATCGTAAAAGTTATTTTCAAATAATTTTAAAATGTACAACAAATATTTAACCATGATCAGAAACTATTTTGTTAATGAAAAAACATGATGTGATTCACTTGTCACATAAAAAATTTTATTTATCATATTATTTTTTATTAATATAAAATGTCTTAATTTACAAGTGTATATTTTTATTATATTTTTAAATAATTTAAAAATATTTTTATTAATTATAAAATTTAAAAATATTTTTATCAATTATAAAATAATTTAAGTGTATTTTTGATAATTTATCTTAGATGTTATTATCAAATTTGGTCCAAAAGTGTATGTGCCCGAAAAAGAAAAAGAAAATAGTTGAAATCCAATTAATTAAAAAAAACCGTCTGGCCGCTATGATTGACATATGGTGATGATGAAAATGAAGTTGAAATTGATATTGAGTATTGGTTGGTATACGAAAATAAACTATGGTCTGAAATGGAAATTACAGAAATAGAATTGTTATGGCGAGTCCACGAGGGCACATTGTAATTTGCTAAGCAGAGAAGTGGACCATACAGATATTAAGTGTTTTGCTGCCTTTTCTGATAACCACATGCTTTGCTACTTATATGTATCTTATATTCAACATCACACCCTGCCCTCCACAATATATATCTATCTATACATATTTACTTATTTCTTTTTCTATATCTTACATAACCAAACATAATCTCTATAAATTAATATATGAATACATTTTTTGTATTTTAATCTGTGTATGAATGTACTATACATATTAATTAAATGTCAATCAATATTATATATATGCAGGAGGACTTATTATATTAACGTAAATGTCTAACCCATTGTCATATTTCTCATTCAATCTGTTAATTTGAACAACAATATTTAAAAACATAATAAAAAAGTTAACCCAAATCAGCTTAAAATCATTTTATTTTACATTAAATTTTCTTATTTTATATTTTTTTATAAATATTAAATTAAATAAAATAATTTTAGATTTATTTTAGGCTTTTAGCTCTGTCCTGTCAATAACATTACTGTAATGTGAACTCTTTTAGTATGTGTTAATAACTTTCTTTTAACTACAAATATTTTTCTATGGAAATAATTCTATTCAAATTGGTTAAACTTATTTAGGCAGTACATAAAGCTTTTATTTGTATATCTAAAATTTGAAAAATGAATAGATATATGGTGGTACAACTCTTAGAAGCAGCTGACCTACGTGTTTGCTATTGTACAGTAATTTCCCAATTAATTGGACAAGCTAAGGTTTCTAACAACCCAACGTAACCCCAACAATATATCAGTAATCTCTGAGCCCTCCAGTCAATGCATGTTTGGTCCCACAAATATTATATAAATGTAAAGGATTTAACCCAATGTTTAATAATATTCAAAGTATAGTGGACTGTGGACATATAATATAGTTATGACCTTTTTAATTTACAGAAAAAGAGGGAAGAATTTGATAAACGGATTTTTTTATTAATTTATTAATTAGGGGAGAGAGAGAGAGAGAGGACGGTGACAGTGGCTAGAGAAATTAATTGGTGTGAGTTGTGTTTGGTAGTTGCTGTCATTCACACTTGATAGAGGACTCAGATTCCACTATCTAACCCTTTCTTGTCACCACAATTCACGACTCAAATATCTCTTTCTCTCCTCCAATACTTTCTTCGTCAAATCAATTCTTAAGTGCACTAATTAATTACATCTAATGAAACAATTAGGGTTTGATTGTTTTGCATTTTTATTTTTGTTTTCATTTTCAATATTTTTAATTTTTAAAATTTTGTAAAAAAATGAAAATGAGAAATAAAAATATAAAACAAGTAAAAAAATTTTTGTTTTTACTATTTTTTCATAAAATCTTAAGAATAAACAATATTAAATATAAAAAAGTTAAAACATAAATCAAATGCATATACATGGTGTAGATAAGTTTAGTCTAGTCTAGTCTAGTCTGTAAGTAAAAATTTTGTTATCCTTTTACTTTGGTTAATTACTGGGTGGCATGTGTGATGAATTATTAATTAATTTATCAAATGATGATATAATTTAAGGATTTTGTAATTACATGTAGACCTTTGGTTTATTAAAATCTTGAGTCATAACGTATATACAAAATATTAAAATTAATCATATTATTTTTTGAAACTGAATGAACCTCTTACTAAATTTTGTAAAGAGAATCAGAAAAAAACAAGTTTGAATTGAATTAATCAAACAAGGAAACAGTGTGATAATCAATCATAAAAGTAGTGTAAAAATGAAGTAACAAGTTAAAACCATATGAATTATAAATATGGTTAAAATAAACAAAATGAATATATATTATGTGTGTATGTGTAGCTAGGAAGATCCAATTATTAATAAACAGTAGAAAGATAATGCTACTGATGTGCAGACAAAGAAGGATATGATACAATAATATTTAGCATGGATCCATCCATCTTAGTTGGCAACAATGTCAATTTTGGTGAACATCTGAACCCTTTCCATGGATTGGCCAAATGCCTCATTAGTTTAGACAGTTGGAATCTCGGTGTTCATGGAGCTGAACAACTTTCATATTGATATATTTACATATTCTTATTATTAATTTATAATTTATATATAACATATGTCTGACCATTCATTCTTATGCCATGACAAGAACCACTCCCAGAGATATATAATTGATGAGTGCACATCACTTTAGCAAGTTATCTTATCTTTGTTCCTTAGTGATCTATCTTAATAATGCAATGATATGGATTTGTTAAAAATATAATCATTTATGTGTTTTTTTATTAGTTTAATTTTTTTAAGAAATAATTTTATTATATAGTTTCGAAATTTTTATCATCGAATAATATAGAGTTTAATCATTATTATTTCTCAAATTAAAAAAAATATTATAAAAAAATAGAACCTATACATAAAAGTTTACATAAATCTAAAACAAATTTAATTTTTGTGTGAAGAATCTCCTAAAATTAAATGAATTTAGAAATTTTGAATTTTCACTTTTGAAAAAAAAGTATGATCTCTTACTTTTAAATAATTTTTCTCTCATATTTTTTGTTAATATTATCTATAAAATAAATAATAAAAAATTATATTTTATTTTTTAAAATAAAATTTAAAATTTAAAAGATTCAAATTCTAGTATTATATATGCACTTGATCGTATTAGTGCTTCATTTTTTATTTTTAAAAATTCATATGATTAGTTATAGTCCATCTTATGTAATTAATTTCAAGAAGAATAAAGCATTGATATGAAATTCTTTTAATTTTGAAAATTTTCTTGATGGTGTGAATATGGAATAGTTAGAGGAGGGAAAAGAGAAGGGGGTGTGCAGGGTCACATCACTTTTTTTGTTAGCATTTTGCCTGCCGCTATTGGGCACTTTCATGAAAAGTAGAGCCCAGTGAATAACTGTGAGAGGGGTAATTTTGTAAAAACAATGCTCTTCATAATAGCATATCTCACGTAAGCTACTGTCGCGTGGCAAGCACTCTCCTATGAGTGAGCCATACAGGACCCATTCATACTGGAAAATTCGTTCCCAATTAATTGGATTTGTGATATCAAAATTCAGCAAGTGATGTTACGCTTTTTAATTTGAACATGGAAGGAAAGGAGGTGTTGGACTCGTATATAGAGAGAAGAGGTGCTTATTTTATCTCGTTGTGGGATCAGAGAAAATGGACGATTCGAGTTACATTTTGCTCAATAAATTTAGCTAAAACAAACAAAACAGATGATCCAAGTTGTATGTTTCAGATTTTAAATTCCATCAACTGCAAATCGAATCATGCGATTTGTGAAGCAAAATTTTATTTCTAAAAAACTTGCATGATCCGAATTGTTCTATCTTTGACTCAAAAAAATTTATTCCATATTTTTGTTTTATATGTCATAACTTCACATATAAAAATAGCACCCAAACCTTCTATATCCATAAAATTAGACCTATGATGTTAATCCACCAAATAAAAACACCATTCTATCTTCAAAGGAAAAGATTCTATCCCACTACAATTCATCAATGATCATCATAGGTTAGACTGTTAATAGAACTATAGAAAAGTTAAATTTTATAATTTTATTAAGTGGGAGTTCGTTTGATGCTATCAATAAATTTGAAGTTGTTATGTTTCAAAATGGTACTTATCACCGATACACATTAAAATATCTATTATTTATTACTCATTACATATATAATAGAATTTTAAGTGATTTAGTGTCTAATTTTTTTAAAGTATTTTTTATTTTTTACAATATTTTTTTATTCAACAGGTTAATATTAATTTATCGTAAAATAAAATTTTATTTAAATATTTGTTATTGATCAATAAAGTACTAATTTAAATTCTTAATACTTACTTAAACGAACTAATAAATTTATAATTTTTTTATTTTAATCACACATATTTACCATCTTTATTAAAATTAAATTTGTTATTATTATTTATATTTAAGTTATAAAAATTTGGATTAATAGATATGTTAGTGTCTATAATGCATTAGTAATAATAGTATAAGAGTTCATGTCAAAACTAACTAGAAATAAGCAAGTTGGTCTCTTCGTAAGAATAAGGATACTCGTTCAAATATTAAGAAGTGCAAATAAAGATAAAAAACAATTAATATTGTATTTTCTACAATTACTTGTATAGGGGGCGGTGTGTTTGTTCATAGATTTTGGGTGTCTCATATATATATGAATAAATAGAGAAATTATTCATAAATTTTGGCTTTTAATGATCGAGTTTTATAAACAAATGGAGAAACATATCTGCCTACAGTGATTTACAAGACTTTTGGCAAGCCCATTTCTCTCCCATGATTTACACGTAATTTATTTTATTTATTAAAAATACCATTATTTATTATCAACTGGATCTTCTGTGACTTAGATGTCGTCATACAATATGATGATCATGATTCGAAGAAATGATAATTACGTTTTAATTTTAACTTCTTTTTTAGGTAGAGGTGCTCCTATCCTATATATTCTCTCATTATCCTACTTACTCATCCAACATCTTAGAGCATGCTGGGCAATTATGAATCATGATGATAGTGTTAATTTAGATTTATCTAATCTAATAATATATATTAATATACTATAGGAAGTGTTTTTGGTAGGTTAACCACAAAAAACTCTTTTGAAATATTTTAGATGACAAAAATAACTTTAATTTTTATTATTGATAAAAATATCTTTAATTAATTTAAAAATATTTTAAAACTGCTCATCTATAAAGATAGACGTGGTCTATTAACATTTTAGTGTAATGTGACAAACATAATAATTTATGTGGAAAGAAATTATAAAATGTATAGTTCGTATCCTCCTTTTCTGTTATTTTTTTTCAATTTTTTTCTTTCTTTTTCTTTCTCACTCACCTACCCTCTAACTTATCATTTACAGTATCTTTGTCAGTTGTAACACAACCGACAACGAACCACCACCTCTTCTTCTTTTTTCATTTTTTCACACTCGTTTTTTCTCTTTCGCATCTTAACTATTAATATAGCCATCATCACCTTACAAAACCTTTTTCTTAACAAGAAATTCTCAATTTCTCATATCCCAAATCACCCTTATTCTTAACCAAAAGTCCTCAATCTCTTAGACCCAAAATCACTATATTTCATTGAAGTGCTTTCACAGAATACTGGGAGGAAAAGAAGAGGATAGATAGTCACGTTGGGACTGCAAAAATAAAAGAAACAGTATTACTATCTCAATTACAAAACTTTAATTCCCAAATTAAACACAATCTAATCTAAAATCACTATTTTCTTAGCCTCCACCCCTCCATTTTTGCAGCGCTATAGCCACCACTGCTGTCAAAGCTTCGTCTTCTTCTCTTTCCAACGCCAGAAACTATTGCATAGCAACCAGCAACCATGACAACACAATAAAAATCAACAAAAAATGAAAAACACATAAAAGAAAAAGAGAAGATCTGAGAATAAAGAAGAGAGAGAATGCAATGAAGGATGAATGACTCAACAGCGACAACACCAGCAAGGACGACCCCACATTCTCTGCCTCGCATGTCACTCTTCCCAATGGCCTCTCTTCGGTGAACTCTCTTTTCTTTGGAATCTAATGGTGGCAGTAGTCTAATCGACACTAGTGATGGACGAGGCTCGGCAACGACGAAAACCACCCAACCCCTCATTCTTTTTCTCCGTCTCTTCTTCACCTGAAGTCTCTCTCTCTCTTTCTCTCTCCTTTTCCGTCTCTAATTTTGTCTCTCTCTTCCTTTTGCGTCGACGGCGACGACTCTCAACCTCTTTGACACTGCATCTTCCTCCTCTCTTTCTTTCTTCTTTGTTTCGTTCTCAGCCACTTTTTTCTCTTTGTTGTTTTATCCTTACTCCATTTTAGTGTGTGTTATGTGAATTAGAGTATGTGAGTGAGAGTGAGTGAGAGAGAAAAAGATGTCTAGAGTTTGCCACCTCATTTATTTTTGTTAATGAAAAATCTCTTTCTTTATGGATTAGTAGTTTTGGTACATTTTTAAATTAACTAAAGGTATTTTTGTCGATAATAAAAATTGGGTCACTTTTGTCAGCGTTATAATATTTTGGGGGCTTTTTGCTGATTAACCTGTATTTGGTATGGCACGTATGAAAATGACATTCCAAAATGTTAATTACAGACCGGGCACAGGTAAGTGCATCATTCTTAACGCCATTCAAAAGACAATAATGGACTTGAATGACGTGCAGAAAGTCTAAAACACTACAACAAAGATGCTAAGTCTCGTCAGATTTAGTGTCATAGAGTAGCCGCCGCTTTACTGATCGGTTAGTATTTGATTAGATTAGTTTTAGAAAAATTTGAATTGTAGCTTCAATTTATATATTACGATAATTATTTTTTGGATGTTATTTTTAATTTTTTTATATGAAATTTCTTTTTTTTTTTGGTTTATATATTTATTTTTATTTTTATTTGCTCCCGGTATAATTAAGAAAAAATACAATAGTTGAGTTAAAAAATCTCACAATCATTATCATTATTATATTATTTTACAAGGGATAGCATTATGATGCTAAGAATGCTGACTTAGTGCGTTTTGATGTCAGTATGCATATTTCTCTCTCTTCAACTTATTTTAGGAAAGTATCATCTTTATAATTATATAAAAATTAGTATTTAATGAATAATTATACTAATTATCAATAATTTTTATTTTTAATCATATATAATTAGTATTTATATGCTATTTATATTAATAGCACATTTCTCTTCTTAACTTATTTTAGAAAAGTATCTTTTTTATAATTATATAAAAAGTAACATTTAGTAAATAATTATACTAATTATCAATCATACATAATTAAAATTTATATGATATTTATGTTAATAGCACCTCTCTCTTCTCAACTTATTTTAGAAAAGTGTCTTCTTTATAATTATATAAGAATTAACATTTAATAAATAATTATACTAATAGTCAATCATTCTAACTATCAATAATTAAAATATAATTGTTAATCATCATACATAATTATCCGGTGATGAAAAATATACGAGGGACTACATTGATGCACTTTTTTTTAATCTGGGAGACTAAATTGTAGCAATTGAAAAGTCAGAGACTAAATCAATACAACTTGCCAATCTCAAGACCAAAATGGGACTTAACCCCTGGATCTACTCATATATTATGACCAACCCAATGGAATGTGGCTAAATTTAGTTTTTTTAGGAGGAACTCCATTTTTTATTGAGCAATTGCTTCCAAGAAACTTTATAAGCCAAGTTCAAATTTTATCCCCTCAATGTTTTCTATGTCTGCTAGAAAATTTTTGAAGTAGAGTATATAATGAGATTGAGTTTCTTCAATTTAGGTTTAATTTTCAACATAGTTCTGAACACTGGACCAGGCCAGTCGGTTGAACCGGTTCGACTAGAAGCCAGAGGCAATTGCAGTTCAGTTTAGTAAACAAAACTGTTAAATCAGAAACCGTTTGAAAACTGCTGAACTGGTCGAGAACCAGTCGGTTGAACTGAACCGGTACCCAACTGATTTTCCAAAACGACGTCGTTTAGTTATTTTTAAAAAATAATTTCAAACACAGGTTCGGTCGAACTCTTCTCCCTCATCATTCTCAGATTCTCAAAACTAAAGAACAACTCCCTCAAAGGAAATCCTAGCCTCCTCCACTGCCACCGCCATTGTTGTTCTTCTCACTGCTGCTTCCGTCGCACTCAAGATCTTTGTCTATTCGTCGTGCTCCAACCCCTCTTCTCATTCGCCAGTTGCCAGATTTTTTGTCGTCGTGCTCCAACCCCTCGTGCTGCTCAGTCGCGCTTTGACCGCCATCCCTCATCGTCGTCCGTCGAGTCGTCCTCGTGCTTGTTCCTCGAAGCCTCAAACCCATCACCGTTCGTCTCATCGTTCTCTAAGCCTCCAACCCTCCCCATATTCACCAATCGCCAGTGTCCATGGGCCTTATTCTGCCGCTTTTTGCCTGTGGTTTGTCGTCGTGGTCATAGCTAGCTCCCTGTCGTCGTGGTCGCATTTAAATACTCTTCCTCAAACTCTACTTACTTTCCTTACTTAGCAAAGGTAATGGTTGCTCTGCTTAGTGCTCAAATCTATTCTTGGCTGATTAGCTTTGCTTTGTCACTACTTGATAAAGACTATGTTTGTCATTGCTCAAATTTCATTATGTATCACTCAATTAAATGGTCATTTGCAATATGTTGTATTTCTAAAGATTTGTTATTGCTGCTGTAAAATCCAGTGGTGCACTTTATGCTATTGGTGGATATAGTGGAGTTGATTATTTGAATTAAGATTTTGGGTTCACTTTTACTTTTTTCATCATATCAATAATAGATATTATATTTTCTTTCAGTATCAGTAGAGTGGCCCTTTTTAATAACTTTAAGTCTGCTAAAAGAATTGACCCTAAGAAACTTTCATGGACTAAAATACTAAACATGAATACAAGGCGAGACTGCCACTTAATAGTTGTGTTGAAAGAAAAATTGTGACTCAACTTTTCTATTACCTTCAATTTTAATTTTGTTGTTCTGTTAGAGACTAGCACTATTTTCTTTCCTAGGAACAACTTATGTGATTATTTTTGCATTGTTATGAACTTATTCATTTACCTTGTAGAAGCATACACTTGGTGACTGATTTTGCTGCTGTTGTTGTTAAAGAGTTTATACATGTAATTGAAGGAGTCAAGGTTGGAGAGTATAGAAATAAGAGAAGAAGGACCTAGTCAAATTTCAATTAATCAAAAAAATCAAGATTTGTTAAATCTGTTTGTTCTCAATAGGTGTTGAGTTTCTAATATTAGGAATTGGTGTTTGCTAGTCTTGGTCAATGTATATAAAGGGTATAATTTTAAAGTGTGAGAATATATATAGAATTCTATTTTTATCTTGTATAGTTTTATTGTTCATTATTGAATAATTGTAGCTTATTCTCTTTTCCTATTTTTTTTTCTGCTACTACTTCATTTTTTTTGCGTTTTTTATTGGGTATATGACTATCCCAATATCTTTTCAGAGAGAACATTATATAAACTGTATATTTGTCTACTAACACTAATCTTAATTGTAATTCATCGGCACTTATTCTATATGTTGTGTTAATTGAACGTATCTATGTATAATCTTTGGTATTTGTTATGAATTTATCTATTAATTAGTTATTTATTTATATTTTATTTATTATTTTATTATAAAACGGTTATTTTAGTTAGATCACAGTTAAATCTTAAACCAATAAATCAGTGAACTAGTAGTTAGAGTGGTTTAATGACCGGTCTGATTTTTAGAATCTTAGTTTTTAAAGAATTATGTTAGCCTTGAAAATACAATTTAAAAGAATAGTATTGTGTTTAAATGTTCTTTTTTTAAATTTTTCGTAATCAAAATATTTTTATAATATATTGTGATTTTTTTTCAGAAACTACCGTCTTCCTGGTGCCTCAATGCAATGTCATTGATAGGAATAAAGATCAATTTAGTTTCTTGGCATGACTATTCTATATCTTTTCGCATTACATAAATAGCGAATAATGACGCTTGTTTAACAAAATGATGATCTGAATTTGCACGAATTCCAAATATTTAAGGTATGACATTATTTCAGTTAGTTGTCGTTTCGGAAATGGCTATAATATATTTATGTTTAAGGTCTAAAATAGCTAATATATTATTTAAATAATTTTGTTCTAATATTAACATTT
The DNA here is from genome assembly GCF_000817695.3 of Arachis duranensis. NCBI lineage: Eukaryota > Viridiplantae > Streptophyta > Magnoliopsida > Fabales > Fabaceae > Arachis > Arachis duranensis. The sequence continues at coordinate 104,925,928 of NC_029772.3, read as the reverse complement.
AATTAGATTAGTTTTAGAAAATTTTAAATTGTTACTTCAATTTATATTTTACGGCTATTATTTTTAGATATGTTTTTTTTAATTTTTGTTAATATAATTTTTTTTCTGTTTATAAATTTATTTTTATTTGCTCCTAGTATAACTAAGAAAAAATTCAATAGTTAAGTTAAAAAATATTGCTAATAGTACATTGTACTTTTAAATTATTAATCTAACAAAAACTAACTCCTGAAAAATACTATTCGTTGTACTAAAATTTTTTATTGACGTAATAAAATATCTATACAAAATAATTTAAGATATGACAAATATATTAATCAATTATGTGAGGTTATTATAAACAAATAATAAATAATGACTTTATTTGTGTATAATTTTAAATTATTAATACACAAAAAAAATTCTGTAAAATATTAACAGTTG
>NC_029772.3:104919512-104925485 GCF_000817695.3 Arachis duranensis | reverse complement strand
TTATTATTCTTATTATATTATTATTATTTGCATGAATGTATTATTATTTAAAAAAATTATTATCTATTAATTATGTAACATCCTCACTATCAGAAATCAGAATGTCACGCTTTCAATTGCGCCGCTCTGATAGCAAGAAATATTACGATGACTTCATATACTTAATAATAAAATAGGAGCCTTTGACCCGAAATCTTATCGCTATTTTCTTTTTAATAAAAACGAAAATACTTTTAATTGAAAATAAACAAACTTATACATATATGCAAAATTTCTTACTCAAGCAACTTACAAGTATCATATACATACATGTTATTACAGTCACGACTCATATCCCTCTTACAAAAAAATATAATAATAAAAGTGAGGAAAAGTGTATAATATATGTATACAAACAAAAACAACATAATTAGAAACTTAACAAAAATTCTGTAAGCTTCCTCGTCTGTCCTAAAAAGATAAAACTGTAGGGAGTTGAGAACCTAACCACATGGTCTCACCTCCGAGTTTTAGAATTGTCATAAGAAGATATTTAAAGAGAAATCTATTTTCTAACTCAGTGATTATTGATGTCTTATGAATCTTTTAAAAACCGACGGTTTAATCACTCAAAAATTCAAAGTCTTTGTAAAAGAAATCAGTTAAGTATCCAGAAATCCAAAACTCACTTTTCTTATAAAAGAATCTTAAAAGTTTCCTAATAGTATGAATGACCAACCTGTTCCAAATTAAATATAGGTTCATTAAACCTATGATGAACCAGTTTGATATTTCATACTTTACTAAACCTCAGTCAGAAACCAATCACGCAATCAACCAACATTATCATCAATTCAGCACCAAAATCCAATCTCAAAAATACCACACCAGAACAAACACAGACAAAACAAACAAGGAAAACACATGTATAGGTAACAATTACAGCAAGTAGCTCAGATAGCAATTAGAGACAGTTAAGTAGCTAGGCAAACCAAAACAAATATAAACCCAAATAAAGCATGCAAATGCATATGTTGCATGTCTATCCTACGACTAATGAGCTCATTTGTCAGTTATATAGCTAACTCGACATGTCCGGTAGCTAACCCGGGCATCGTCCTCTTGAAAACTGGTGAGCGGTACAGTACCACGATCCTCACCAGGTGGACAGTAAACCACCTCAATCCCTACCATCTGTGGGCGGTATTTTGAATTTTTAAATTATATTATTAAATATTTTTTATTTACATAATAAAAAAATAAGTCCAGCAATATCTAGTAAACAACAGATCTATAACTTTATTTTTTTAATTTTATACTAAAAATTTTTTTCTAGTTGAAAAAAATAAAAAATTCAAAAATATACAAAAAAATTAAAAAATTAGAATTTTTAAAATAATTTATTCTTAATATGTGAACAAGTGCAGTAAAAAAAGTCTCTGAGTGTAGCATTATCCGGTGAATAAAAAAATAAAAAATATTTTTAAAAAAATTAAAAATTTTCAAAAACTAAATTTTTTATTTTTGAATTTTTAAATTATATTATTAAATATTTTTTATTTAAATAATAAAAAATAAAGAACATCCATATCTAGTAAACAACAGTACCACGATCCTCACCAGGTAGACAGTAAACCACCTCAATCCCTACCATCTGTGGGCGGTAAATAACATCGATCCTCACAGACGTTTTCAATTGGAAAATAACACACACATGGGCGGTAAATAACCACGACAATAATTTCATATCAAATCTGGTGAGTGGTAAATAACCACGATCCCCACAAAATAATTTTCTTTAAAACACGGTGGGTGATAAATAACCACGATCCCCATAAACATTTTAAATTTCAAATGCTTTCTATTTATTAAACATGTTTCATCTCGCTTCAACAATCATAATCAAGTTACTCAAGATATAATACTTTCTGTAATAAATCAAACTCAAGCACAATTCATTATCTTATTAACTAATTCAAAATCAACTAATAATTCTTAAGTCCACAATTCTCTAAATAACATTTCAAACTAAGCCTAAGATTTTATAGAAATTTTGGCAACATTTCCTCTAAAATTCGAACTATACCACCTTTATGGTTCCTATAAAAACCAAATTTTTCAACCATTTTTCAACTATTTTTCAAACATAAAATCCTTTCTAATTTTTAAACCAATTTTAATAACAGATCAGGTTTGATGTCAAACCATTTCAAAACCAATTTATTTCTCTAATTCAATTCATTTTCAATAAATCAAACTCATTTACAAATCTCAATCATTTTCTAAAATTCAAACAGTTCTAATATCAAATTATTTTCAAATCTAACTAGCTCCAATATTAAATCATTTATAAAATCAAATTAATTCAAAATCAAACTGCTTCCAAAATCAATTCACTTTCATTATCAAATTAACTCCAAAACTAAGAAAAATCATTTTTCACAATAATCAACTAAATAACTTTACAAACCAATTTTTTATCAATAACCGCACACCAATCAAGTAATTAGTAATTCAATCCAGCAAATAACAACATCCACAAGACAAACAGAATCATAGAAATATATTTTTCACATCAATATCTATTTATAACAACTCTGTAATATAAAATAAATTTTAAGAAAAATCCCCTACCTCAATTGCGACTCAATTACGTGATAAAATTTTGTTTTTCTCTCGGCCCGCAACGCAGCAGCCACAATCTCTGCTCCAAACCATTTTCGCGTCAACCACAACAACTCTAATCGCAACATACAATAACCAAAACTCAATCATATAATAAATAACGTTGCAAAACCTCAGATAAGATAACAGAACAGCGACAAAAGGACTTTTCATAACGAAAAGGCTTACCGTAACTAAGAAGAAACCAAACCAAGTAGCAGCAGCTTCAATCGCGACCCGCAATAACCAGAACTTGACTCGTAACAAAGGATTAAAGACTGATCCAAACTGCAGAACCTCCGTCGGTGGTTCCATCGGCCACAACAACTTCTCCGGCGGCCATACACGACGGGCGACAACCACTGCAGCAGCTGCTGGGATGGTGGCGGCAGCTTCTGACGGCGATAGGAGCTCCGGCGGCGTCGCGGGTGGCTTTCCCTCTCACTCCCGTCATGTCATCTCTCTCTGTCTCTCCTCGGGCTTCTCCGGCAACAGCGGCTCCAGCGACGGCGACGACCGTGGCTAGGAGCAGCTCCTTCAGTGGCGAGGAACAAGGACCCAATGACGACGGCGATTGGCAACTTCTTCTCCCCCTTCTAAGCCCCTCAACGGCAACGCGATGAATTTGACAGTGATGGAATCCTCGGTGGCGGCAGGAGCTTCTAATGGCGACGGCGTCTGGTTCATGAATGGCAGCGATGACAGAGCATGAACGGCGATGGCTTCTTCCTCCCGCTCACGCTCCTCCTCTCCGCCTCGGACTTGATGATGGTGACATGCGGAGGCAACTCCCTCTCTCGTACGGTTTGCTCAACGGCATTCCCTTCTCTCCTCTTCTTCAGCGTTGGCGGCTTGGCAGTGGTGGCGGCGAGGCAGCAAGCTCAGCCGGCGACTTCCTCCCCTCTCTTTTCCTCCGCTGGTGTTCTCTCTTTCTCCCTTTTCCTTTCTTTCTTTCTGTTCCACTAAATCTGGCTGCAGGTGTGGGTTTGTGAATGACGGCGATAAGGAGGGCAAATGTGAGGGTTTAGGGCTGGGATGAGTGGCGGTGAGAGTTAGGGTAAAATTAGGCTTATGCTTGGTTAGAGTTAGGGTTGGATTTGGGGATTTCAGATAAAATTAGAGTTTGATAATTTTAATAAAATTAGGGTATATTGTATTAATTTAAAATCTAATTTAATCCTTTAAAATTACTTTGAAAATATTATTTACTATATCATATTACTAATTGGCTTTCAATCCAGTACTCTAATTTAAAATACACAATAATATAATTAATTTTTTTTATTAATAAGATTTAAAATATTAAATTTCAAAATCTCAATTATCTAAAATTTTTAATAAAATAATTTCTGAAAATAAAGTCTTTAATGAATAAATAAATTAAAATAGACTCATAATAAGAATTTTAAAAAATTATGAGTCTTACAAATTAAATTATTCTCAAATTATGCATAATTAAAATTATTTATTTTAGTATATATTTTTAAAGTGACAATTAATTAGTCTAATTTTTTCATTAGACACAATTAATTAGCGTACAAGTCCATACGTTTAATAATGATTTATAAAGATTACCATAATTCAATCATAACTTTTCAATGTTCTGAAAATCGGTTTGAACCGGCCGGTCGGACCGGTCGAACTGTGAACCAAACTGAAAAACGAATCGGTCAATCATCAAAACTACAAAGTTACAAAATCGGAATTGAACCGACAAACCGGTCAGTAACCGATCGGTCGAACCGAACCGTGATCCGACCGGTTTTTAAGTAAGCAACAAAACGCTGCCGTTTTTGAGTTTTTTTCTCTCCGAAGTCTGAATCCCTAAATCACAAAAATTTCCAAGGCTGAGACTGAGATCCCTAATTGCCTTCACTGCTCTCTCTACTTCAGTGGCTCCCATTGTTGATGATTCTTCTTCGAGCAAGCTTGCTTTACTGAAGTCACTGGCGTCACCGCGTCACACGGGTCGAGGGCTCGCCGTCGAGACACCGCCGTCGCGCCACCTAGAGCCGTCGAAAATTGAGAAGTGAGAATGCCTCACTCTCACACGGGTCGAGCCACCGTTGTCGAGCCACCGCAGCAACCGTGGATAACTGAGAAGGTGCCTTCGCTGTCTCCTACCGCTTCACTCTCACTCTCCCTCTCCCTATTGCATTACTTGCATGTTCTGCCTTAAAGGTGCCTTCACTGTCTCAGTGTCTCCCACTCTCCTTGTTTTATTTTTCTTTGAACTGTATAGTGTGATTTGTTGATTACTCAAATTGATTGGAGGTATTTTAGTTTGAATTGAAACTGAGCTGTGATTCAAGATGATGAACACCGAAACTGTGAACTTTGAAATTCTGTCTCCCTTTAAAATTTCTGTATGCAACTTTGTTTCTGGCATCATCATTGTACTTTGTGTTCATGTAGCAATTTGAGTATGGGCTATAGCTTATGTTAAAAATGTGGCTCATTCCCATTTATGTGTTGACCGAGCTCTAGCTTCAGAGGGGAAAGTTTCAAAAAAAGCTGCAGGAGAGGTACCTTTGAAACATTCTCTCATTATATTTTTTGGTATATAAATATTTATTTAATTATGTAAATGAAGATTAAACATGGACATCTTAGAAGGCGGTGATGATGATCCTGCTCTATTGTAGATGGGTTGTTAGTTATTCATAGGTGTACATTCTTTAGAAACCACGGTTGCTAACATGATGATGAGTTGATGATACATTTAAGGGTAGAATTTCTTCTTTTGGGTGAATAACAGGATCTAAAAAATATATGTTTCAGCAAATCCTAATCAAATACTTAAGCTAAAATAAGAAAGATATACAACAAAAAACCTTATTCCACTTGATAGGGTTGATGATTGATGACAAATTTGGATCATTTTGATACTGTTATGTTATATTTGATTGGTTGTTTTTTTTTTTTACTTTTGAATTTGTATTTGAATGAGATTATAACATTCTGGTTTATGTAGTACTTTTAATTTGAATGATATTTTAAAGTTTAGATTAGACTATAATTATATTTTCATGTGTTTATTTATATTTTATTTATTATTTTATTATAAAACGGTTTTTTCGATTCAACCACGGTCGAATCGATTGAACCTCTAAACCAATAAACCAGTAGTTAGAGCGATTCAATGACCGATTCGGTTTTCAGAACCTTGGTTTAAACACAAACATACAGAACTAAAATATAATTAGATACAAAAGAGAAGCGGTGATATTATTTAGTTAATAAGTTAATTTTGTTATTTATTATTTTAAATGTATCGTAAATATATTTAAAATACTACATTAAATTTTCATAACACATAAAATAATATAA
>NC_029772.3:104917686-104919372 GCF_000817695.3 Arachis duranensis | reverse complement strand
ATATTTGTAATTAAATCCATCTAAATTATTTTTTTTCTTTTTATGTCTCTGTTTTAATTATTTTTTATATATTATGTTAATAAATTAGTAGATTAATTTGATTAAATTTGACTAATAAAATAATTTGGGTATCTAATATTACTGTATATACTTCTTCTTTATTCGTAATTCAATTTCACTTAACAAAATTTGAAATTTTAAACACCCTGCATATATATGGCCTATAAGATTGAAAAGAGAAAGGATCATACACAAAATAGGGGAACATTAGTCCCATCCCTATCATAACAAAGAAAAATACAAAGTATCCCTTCAATTCACTCATTCCTGATATAATTTGTCCGGCTATATAGCACCTACCGGATAGGAGTTTATATCATAAATTATCATAGTTTATATTAAGTTATTGAAATTTGAGTAGGAGTATATATATATATATGGTCGCTAGGTTTGGTAATAAAATGCAGCATTGAGAAAATTGAGAAGCTAAGGTATGCTATTCACTGAAACATTAAATAAAATATGTATGAGCTCTCTACGTGCCACTTTTGTAGCTAGTGCTCAATGATATAGATGGGATTTAATTTATTTTTCCACTTTATTATTCAAAAGATGAATTACGAATTCAGCATTTCCTGTTAAGTTTTTATTTTGTTTTCAATAAAAGATTATGGCTGTCTAGGCTCTAGAATAAGGAGTTCAATTGTAGTAATTGGAATAATAAAAGGGTTCAGTATGATAAATTTATCATTAGTAAAAAATTTTAAATATTTTTATTTAATAAATACAAAATAAATATATAGAATGATGATAAATTATATGATAAAAATGTAAATTTATATATTTTTTTTATAGGATGATATAATATTTGAAAAAATTAGACTTATATTTTGAACAATAATAATATAATAAAAAATAATTACAAAAAAATTATACTCTATTTATACAACTTTAATCTGTATAGTAGAGTATCTTATACGAAATTTATTTTTCATATGAAAAAACAACATTGTGCTTTTGCACAATATTGACATTAGGAGTGTTTTGCTGTTTTGTGGGTGTAGGTTTTAACACACGGAAGAGGTGAATATATGTCGTCAGCATTGTGGTAGCACCCTGCCAACACGCGGTGGGCGTGTTGCGTTAGGAATCCAACCAGCTTTTGCAGAAATTCTCGCACGTTTTCGAAAAATTGTAGGTGCTCGTTCAACACAAGGTGAGCATGTTAGAGACTTAGAGGTGGTCTGCATGTAAGGGACAGCTCCTTTCTTTGAAAATCAGCGACACAGGGCTGAAGCTCTTTAAATAGAGCTCAATCATCCCCATTACATGCATTCGTAGTGAGTTTGAGAGATAAGAAGTCTGAAGTGAAGAAGAAGAAGAAGAGAGTTAGTAGTGTAGCTCCGTAGTAGTGTGTTTAAAAAAAAGAGTAATTATACATAAAAAAATTATTAGTTTGTATTAATAAAAAATGGTACGTAATTATACGGAATCCGAAAAAAATATAATCAATTATTTGAATCATTTCGTTTATGTAAGTTGATAATTTTTTTATAATTTAATTTTTCTAATTTTTTAATTTTATTTAATATTAATTTTTTGTGTTAATATTATATAATGATATAGATTTTAATATTATTATTTTTACTTGTATTTAATATTACTATGTTATTTAAATTTGTAAAT
>NC_029772.3:104907530-104917568 GCF_000817695.3 Arachis duranensis | reverse complement strand
TCTTTCAATATTATTGTATGTTATTTTATTTTTTATTTATGATCATATTTATATTATTTAAACTCGTAAGTAAATATTATAATATAATATCTTTTATTTTATTTTTTTATTTATGTAAAGTAGTACAATTAAATTATTATTATATTTTATTTATTTATTTATTTATTAAATAATTATTTGTTATAATCATTTAAATTAATAGATATGTTTGATGAATAAATATATTTTTGTTATACTAGTCTAACAAGAATCTTATGGTTTGTAAATTAGATCAGCCGGAGACATAGAATTCGATGGTAGAAGACGCTTTACAAGTAATGAGATTTTACCCCATTTCTAGAATTGGGGTGGTCAAAGAATTTTATCCTTTACTATCTGCTTTGGTGGAAAGGTGGAGGCCGGAGGCTCACACCTTTGTATTGTCGATGGATGAGGTTACCATGACATTGGAAGATATCGCTCATATATTTGGCCTACCCATTGAGGACAGGTTGTGAGCGGCTATACAGATAGCAATGACAAATTCCTGCAGAGTCAGAGCATCGCAATTTTCGGCCGCGATCCCGTTGTAAGTAATTCCTACAAAATCTTATATAAAGGTGGCATGTGTTTACCATATCAGAGACGCAGAGCCATTAGACACTTTGAAGTCTATTCAGAGATACGTGAGATGCCAGATTTTCTGTTTGTTGGGTTCAACCCTATTCGTGGATAAGTCGATGGCAAATGCCCACGCAAAGTATCACCGTTACTCCGCGATTTTAAACTGTTCCACACTTACAGTTGGGGGTCAGTATGTCTCGCGCATCTTTATATGGCACTATACCATGCATCACGATATGATACTAAGGAGATGGATGACCCTCTTAATCTTTTGTTTGTTTGCGCATGGGAGCGAATGCCATGTATTGTGCCCGTACTGAGACAGTACCTTCCAGCGACTGACGTACCAGTTGCTCGGAGGTAACAGTTTCTATTTTTGTTGTGTATTCTATTGACGACGCATATTTGTTTGTCGGAACATTTTTTTATTTTTTCAATGTTACGTGTTTCAGGTGAAGTCATTCCGCATGAACCACAGCATGATTATCGAAGACAACAATGATATTTAGGCAGAAAATAGACTACATGGACGAGGTACATATTTTTGCTTTGTGTGTGTTAATATCTAACATTAATATTAGGTTTCTAATTTTCTAATAATATGTTGTAATTTGTGTGGTAGCCGTACGAAGGATTGATGATACCCGACGAGCTACATAGACACCTTGAGGTGAGTGACACTGTTGCTCCATTATTGTCATTCGAGTGTGTCGAATGGCACCCTACGAACTGAGTGATGCATCAGTTCGGGTATGCACAACCCGCCTCAGAGGTAGAAAAAGTCATTCCACCAGAAGAGCATTGCATCACTCTTTGCGGAATGCAGCTTCATGACTGGAGAGTTTTACATGCGGGGTGAAAAACGGAATGGGGCATCCGTTGTAACACTCGGTTGCGGGATCGGCACCCCTTTCGACTTGGGACTTTAGACCATCGGCTGAGTACCGTGATTGTCAGGAATGATCCTGTGAAATCATTTCCATGGTGAATGTGTGCTTACCGTTGTATCTGCGTATCTCCCAACAACCTTTTTCCAAATCAAGCTGGCTCGGATAAGCTAGTCGCACCCATGCCTATACGTCTTGCATTTTGCATAGAACGTCTATGGTTCAGACTCATATATATTGTAATCGACTCCTCTAGAGATAATGTAACTTCTAATTTCTGCGACGACTGACTTTCTAGAACTATATTCCATTCCGATCCTGAACTCCCTTTAGAATCAGTAACACCTACACAAAGCAGAAATTATCATTTATTGATCCATCCAAAATATAAATTAAGAAAAACGTATCATTTACTCATCACGTACCTATGTTGGTATATTCTGAAAATTTTGGTGCATGCATGGCGTTAAGATCCAATTTACACATTAAAGGTGGAACGTCCATCGGTTGACTAATTGCGGGAGGAACCACTACATTATCTACTGCTGCCTCAACTCCCACATCACCATTCTCGTTTTCGTTCCTGGCTTCATAAGTAGCTTTGAAGTCCTCTTCGCTATCACTATTCATTCATTCATACACTTCAGCTTTATCATCCTTTATATCTGAATCATTTTGAATCCCATCTACCTCTACATTTTCAAAAAAAAACATACAACTCAATATTTGGCTGTCACACCCGAGTCTACCGGTGAATATGGAACATATTCTGCATACTCGCTTTGTCAATGATCGGCATAATATCAAAATATATTAGACCACCAAAAACTATAACCGGATTCCGGTACAGAATACTATTCATTCTCCTCAACATCCATGCTTTGACAAACCATTCCGAAGCTCCATGAACGTCATGGTTCATGGAACCATAAACAAAAACGGATTCTCACATGCAAACCTCACTCCCTCATGAGTATTCTGTATAATCTCACTGTTACAATACACTACCAAATTTGCGGTACCCTCCATCACACCAGAAACACACTCAAACAAATCTTCTCTTCGCAATGAAATGATACCAAACATTGCTTTATATATATAGAGAAAGCACTTAACACGCACACCACGTCTTGCATCGCCATCGAATCAGAGAGCGATACGTTATCAACACGCCCCCCACGTATTAAACTAGTCCTCAAATCAGACATCGACACATCTGTTATCAATATACCCTCCCCGTGGTGTCAGCTCACCCTTCACGTGCTGCGTCAGCACGCCCCCACATGTTGAAGCTGCTATCTCACATGTCCACCAATATGCAAATACACCAAAATTTTTTATTTCTATTAGAAACACCAATAAACATTTCATATTATAAAAAATAACCACAAATATATTGAAAACTTAATTTTTTTTATATTTTTAATGAAAATTTTTTTATTATGTAATATTAGATAAACCCATAATAAAAAGGGAATGCATGACATAATGAGTGGCACACACGTAATAACGAAATGACACGTGATTGGGCCCTCTGATACAATTTTGTTTGTGCCGTCTGAAAAAGCTGATGGCTGCAAGAGTAATAAAAATCCTTAAAGCCCAAAAATACAAAAACGTCATTCAAAGTTTCACTCTTTTAAGGACAAGAATGGATTGCTATGCTATGGTGGTTGAGACTTGAGATCATCAGAGTAGAGAGAGAGAAATGATGGAATAGAATTAATGGAAGAAGCTTGCATTGCGCGTGCGTGTATATCAGTTTTGGAGCCACAAGACCCTGTAGAGTGCAGATAGTAGATCCTAACCACCTAAAAAACACACAAGTTTGTGGTTCAACATTAACTACCGGTCCTTTTCCTTCCTCAACTGGCTTTGTCTTTGCTAACATTTTTATTCCAAATTAGCTAACTTAACTTTTTTGTGTTTTACCCATCTTGGTTAATTAAGGTAAAAATTATTTTTATGGTACCGTTTAGATTTATATGTGTCTATTTAATGTTATTTTTAAATTCTAATTATATATTTCATATTTTTTACCTTAACTATTTACTAGACTTGAAAATATCTTATATATTTTCTTATACTAAAATATAGGCCCTTTTACCTAAATACGCATCTAAAAAACATTAATTCCCAAAATGCGCATGACTGAAAATCTTTCTGAAAATGCGCATTGCCATTTCTTGGCCTGTGCCCGTGAAATAGATTTAAACTACATTTCACTGAAGGTGCCCACGAAATGGACAATCCATGTCAGGGTCAACTCTCACGAAATGGCTATCCCATTTTTATAGTGGCAGCAGCGAAATAGAAGGAAGAACTCTGGACAGGCAGGCGTGAAATGGGTATACTGTTGAGTTGAGACTCCATGTCTCATTGATAGCAATACTTATGGAGATTTGTCTTTGTTAAAATTTAAATGTGACAACTTTATTTATTGGTATTATATTCATTCATGAAGTCAAAACAATATGATCAACGTTATTACCGGTTAAAATTTCACATTTTATGACATGATTTTCAAGTTTTTAAATATATATATATAGACTTATTTATTTATAAAAGTTATTAGATTGATCAATACTCAACGATAGTATTTTAGTAATATTACTAAGGAATATTAATCAATCTAATAGCTTTTATAAATAAATAAGTCTATATATATATTTAAAAACTTGAAAATCATGTCATAAAATGTACTATCGTTGAGTATTGATTTGTGTGAAAAAAACCATAATAACTTTGGTATTCAATATTGAATACCAGTTATTATGGTTTTTTTCACACAAATCAATATTCAACGATAGTATTTTAGTAATATTACTAAGGAATATTAATCAATCTAATAGCTTTTATAAATAAATAAGTCTATATATATATTTAAAAACTTGAAAATCATGTCATAAAATGTGAAATATTAACCGGTAATAACGTTGATCATATTGTTTTGACTTCATGAATGAATATAATACCAATAAATAAAGTTGTCACATTTAAATTTTAACAAAGACAAATCTCCACAAGTATTGTTATCAATGAGATATGGAGTCTCAACTCAGCAGTACACCCATTTCACCATTTAGCTGCTACTACCATGAAAATGGAATAGCTATTTCGTGGGAGCTGATCCTGACATGGATTGCCCATTTCGTGGGCATCTTCAGTGAAATGGAGTTTAAATCCATTTCACTGGCACAAGCCAAAAAATGGCAACGCGCATTTTCAGAAAAATTTTCAGCCATGCGCATTTTGGGAATTAATGTTTTTTAGATGCACATTTAGGTAAAAGAGCCCTAAAATATATTTTTAATTAATTATGAACCAAAATAGCATTTTGAATAATTTTATAAAAGACTAAAGTATCCGTTTTAACTTTTGGCCAAATATGAATTTTTATAATTACTTAAAAGAAAATATAATTTTAAGTCTAAAATTGTTTAAAAAATATTAGAAATTAAAAGAATTTGATTTTAAAAAGACTAAAATACTTACCGAGTTTATTTTAGAAGAGCAAAATGCCAGTTTAGCATTAATTTGAAAAAGACTAAAGTATTCATGTAGTTTATTTTTAGAAAATTAAAAATACTTTTAAACATTAATTTTAGAGAAATTAAAATATTTTTATAGTATTAATAAATATTATTTGATTATCTTAGAAAACAAAAATTAAAATTTTATATGAAAATATTAAGATATTCTTGATAATTAATTTTTAAAAGACTAAAATAACCTAATCTTTTAAACAAATTCAAAACTGACAGAAGGCATTACAGAGTAATTATTGGCAATTTAACAAATATAAGTGATTATATCTAATGGAACCTAAACAAGAATTTGAATATAATAATTAGATAATTAAAGAAAAAATATGTTTAGAATTGTTTTTTTTCCCCAAAATTCAAGGTGATTCACAACAATGCATTGCAAACACACCACTCATGGATGTTAGATATTTTGTTGGAACAAGTATGTGGTAGATCATGATTTGACCAGAAACAACGTAAGATAAGCAATGCAAGAATGTGAAAGTGTATTTTAATAATTTGAAATCATATTCATATTTTTAATTTTTAATACAATTAAACATCTATAAGTTGAAATGATTATCTTAATTCTTTAAAATAATACAAAATTTTATCTTATTTAATTTTTTAAAATCAAAATTATATTTCTAATACAATTAAATAAACTTAACACTAAAATCAAGAAAAAGGCGTATTATAACATTACAAGTGACAAACTGTTCTTAAAAATTCATTTATACAAGAACAAATTAATAAAGGCCATTTTAATCTTTTTTAAGAATAATTCTAAAAGATATTTTTAATCTTTTAAAAATAAATTATTAGGACATTTTAGTCTTTATAATATAAAATTTAAATTTCTATTTCCTAATCTAATCAAACTGTAACACCCTAACTATTAGTACGTCATAATCGTACTAAAGATAAGACATTATTAATCTACTTTCTCTATTTACTATTTAATATTGAGCCTTTAGTTCGATATCGCGTTTTAATTTTTAAGAAAATACTTGAAAAGTTTGCTTTTATTAATTAAAAACCATATATCATAGATTCCCAAGCAATACTACTCACATAGTTATTAATAATAATAAATATTATACAAAAGAATCCAAAACAAACTCAGATACAATTCATATCCCTCTGTATAAAATAAAATCTTAAATAAAAAAGATGAGGAAATTCTATGAAAATAACTCAATACGTAAACTTAACTTAAATAAAACTCATAATCACCCGCAACTTCAACTGAGTCTCCGAACCTGTGTCCCTGAAAGGGTGGAAGATTTTGGGGTGAGAACAAACTACCCGTTCTCAGTATGGAATGAGAATGCCGTAAAAGTAATGAATTTAATGCAAATAATTAACTTACTTAGTAAAACTATTTTGTTAAACCTTTGAAAATTCTTTTATTTCTACTTTAGATAAATAATTACTTTTCTTTAAATTTCAAAACTCAAAATAGATTTAATCACAAAATTATTCATACTAACCATCTCTTGGCTACATAATCATATTTCAACCACAACATCTCACCTCAATACATCCATGAACTAACAGCACAAGTAAGGAATTCAAACCAACATACAAACAAGTTAAACAGTACAATCACAGAGAAATAATACAAGCAAACACAATCAAATACAAATGTGCAAACAACATGATGCATGTCTATTCCTAATGCAGGCCATGAGCTCATGTGTCGGTTGTCTACCCGCTCCCGACATTACCCGAGTACAAGTCCCAGATATGGCTTTCCAGATGCATACAGTGTGCTTATAAGTCGTACGGCTAGGCCACATACAGTGTGACTTTAAGTCGTACGGCTAGGCCGCATATAGTGTGATTTTCCAAATCAATAAGCATACATCTGGAAAACAGTTCTCAGTGTGTGGGCGTCCCCACTTTACATTTGGCACTAAGGCTCAAACAATGTCACATCTACTCTCCTGTGGCAGAGATCCGTTTAATTAATATATTCTTTAATCTTTATTCTCTGCTCTCCTGTGGCAGAAATTCCTTTAATTATCTTTCTTTCTTTTACTTTTTGTTCTCCTTCTTCTTTTCTTTCTTATCAAACCGAACTCAAAACATAACTTAAAGCAAAATCCCTTCTCAAAAGATTGAGTTTAAAACATCATACTTTTCTTAATAAATCGGTTTAAAAATAAAACTCTTTTCGTAATAAATCAAAATCAAGTAATATTCTTAAATTAGATTTGCTTTTAAATAACACTTTAAATAAAGTCTTAGAGTTTTATAAAAATTTGACAGCATTTCCTTTAAAATTCGGGCTTTGCCACCCTTCAAGGGTCCCAACCTAACCACCTTTCAAACCATTTTCAAAACATTTTCAAGTAACAAATCATTTTCAATATTCACACCGTTCATAATATCAAATAGAATCAAATCATTTTCTTTAAAGTTAAGCCTCTTTCTATTTCAATAAAATTAACCCGTTTCAAATCTTTTGTTTTTGAAATTAAAGGAAATTCATTTTTTCATTCAGACTTTACAAATTCCTCTGACCGTACTTGTTTAACATTTAATACAACCAAAATTACATTCTTGCGTATTTTTATCAGCCCTTCATCAGCACCTATTCACCATCATACTAATACCAAAATTAATTACCATCCACGTTCATAACCATAAATTCCAGCATCGACCACAGTCTCAATTCATAAACTCAAATCACATTTCAATTCAACAAGCAACACCAAATTGACCAACACTCACAATTACAACCAATTCTCATCAATTAGACACACGAAATACGTGTAAATTATTTGCAATTACTCAATAAATTTTTTGGCATTCTTAAATTAAAAATTTGTAATTTTAAAAACGAAACCCCTATCTCCATATGAAATCAAAATCAACGAAAGCTCCGAAAAAATTTTTTGACCGAGCTGCTGAAGAGGAAAGCGTCAAAAATCATTTGTGTCTCCTAGAACTCCAGTTGGCCAAACTCAAGGGAAGGAGGACTTACGTCACCGTCAACTTCTATCGAACAAAAGTAACGCTAACGTATATTAAAGAAGGATACGAACACTTTTATCGAATTAAATTTTTTATTGGAGTTACAAATTTAAAGAAATTAAAATCAAAAGGTTTAAGGGTTCCACGGTTTTCTCTCTCACTCTCGGTCAGTATCTTCTCACCGTGCAAAGAAAATGAAATCCAAAGAAGCTAGATGATGATGATTAATGTGATAAGAAAGGGTTAGGTGTCATGGTTATTTATATATATACACATATGTATATATGCCTTCAGGCTTCAAGCCACGTTTTTCACTTCTTTTTTTTTCTTTCCTAATGCTTCATATATGTAATTACAAATGATTAGGATTAATGTGATAGAAAAATGTAATCCACGGTCATATATATATAAAAGCCAAGTTTCCTTTCTTTTCTTTTATTTTCTTAATAGTTTGTTGATAATTTTTCCATTGTATGTACATAATAGACTCATATAAAACGAAATTTCAATAAATATAATAACTCATAAATAACTAATTATTTAATTTTAAAAAATTTGGGATGTTATACAAACAATTTTTATTAATTCTATAAGGTTATATTTTTTTTGAAATTAAAGCTAAAAATATTTTTTTTGCCTCTTAAATATGAGCTAAGGGTATTTTGTTATTATTTTTAAATTATGCTAAAAGAACATTTTAGTCTTTAAAAAATTTATTTTGAAAGGTTATTCTGGACAAATTAAATTATTAAAAACGCACTGTATTCTTTAGCAAAATTATTCAAAAATAATTTTAATTTTGTCACGGTAAAAAATCGTAACTATAGAGAGTTTATGATCTTGATTTTTTACTATGACAAAAAAAATTTGGTCACAGTTTTTTAAAAAAAGATGACCATAGAGTATGATCACGATTTTTTAAAAAAGGTAGTCTAAAAGCGTCTATAATCACAGTTTTGAAGGTAACCTAAAATGGACTCTGGTCACAGTTTCGGAGAATGATCTAAAAAGGTCTATAGTAACGATTTTTCAAAATAAGATGACCTAAAAGGGTTTATAGTCATGGTTTTGGGGGTGACCTAAAAAGGGTCTATGGTGATAATTTTGGGAGTGACCTAAAAGGGTCTACGATCACGATTTTTGGGGTGACCTAAAAAGATCTATGGTCATGGTTTTTCAAAAAAGAGTGACATAAAAGAGTCTATGTTTATGATTTTTGAAAGTGACCTAAAAGGATCTATGGTCACGATTTTAGGGGGTGACTTAAAGATATCTATGGTCACTGTTTTAGGAGTAACCTAAAAAGGTCTCTGGTCACGATTTTATGAAAGGGTGACCTAAAAAGATCTGTGGTCACAGTTTTGGTGGGTGAATTAAAGAGGTCTATGGTCACGGTTTTGGAGAGTGACCTAAAGGTATTTATGGTCATGGTTTTTCGAAAAAGAGTGATCTAAGAGGGGTATATGGTAACGATTTTTTAGGGTAATCTAAAGAGGTCTATAGTCACGATTTTGGTGGGTGACCTAAAAGAGTTCATGATCACGATTTTACAAAAAGATGACCTAAAAAAGGTCTATGGTTACGATTTTTGAAGGTGACCTAAAGGGTAGATGACTTAAAACGGTCTATTGTCACCGTTTTACAAAAGAATGACCTAAAAGGGGTCTAGGTCACGATATTTGAAGATGACCTAAAAAGGGTCTATGGTCACAATTTTGGAGGATGACCTAAAAAAGTCTATAGTTACGATTTTATAAAAGGATGATCTAAAGGAGTTTATAATCACAATTTTTGGAGGTGATTTAAAGAAATCTATGATCACAGTTTTAAAGAACAACCTAAAAGTATCTATGTTCATAGTTTTAATTAATTAGGGTGTTATTATATTTTTTTAATAATTAGTCATGGTACATAATTAGAATTAAAATGTAAGTAATTATAAAATAATAAAAATTTAAAAAATTAATTAAATATTTTTCTATCTTAAATTAAAATAATTATTTAAACTTATTAATAAATTAATAAATAAATATCTTATC
>NC_029772.3:104906218-104907498 GCF_000817695.3 Arachis duranensis | reverse complement strand
TTATCTTATTTATTCTTAAAATAATTTTATTATATTATAATTATTCTAAATTACTATTTTATCTGATTTTTTATAATTTGAAATAAAAAGAAACCACAACCTCAAAACGACGTTGTTTGACGTTAAAAAAAAACTAGTTGCTCCTTCTTCAAGCTCTCTCGTCTTCGATCTCTTACTGTCTCCAATCTCGCACTCAAGGTCATTGTCACTCTTTGTTTTGTCACTATCTCATACTCAGTCGCGCGCCTTTCTTACGCTTATCATCGTCGTCGGTAGAAGCAACACATCTCGGTACTACAATAAACATACAATTATTTTGCAACAAAATATCCATTTGTTTTAAAAGTCTAATTGTTTTGAAACAAAAAATTGTTTATTTTTATAAAATTCAAGAAAATTTTTAACTAAATCAAATTTTAATAATTTGAGTTTAAATTAATTTAGATTCTTATATATTTTGTCCTAATCTTAATCCTAACCCTAATTTCCTAAACTTAACCCTAATTCTACCTTAATTTCAAACCTACCCACCCACTAATCCTCACATACAATAAAGAAAGAAAGAAATACAGTAGGGGTGTACATGGTCCGGTCAGATCCGAATCTTTGAGTTAATTTGGTGTAATTTTACCGGGTCTAAGGCTGGGTAAGGGTCTAAAAAATAGAATCAGTCATTATTTAGAGTCGAGTCTGGGTCAAGGTGAATCCAGCTTTACCCGATCTATGTGCACCATAAGGAGACTAAAAAAGGTATATATATTTTAAATTAATTCCAATATTGTGTTATATTAATTATAAGCTTATTGTTTTGTTTTTAATCATACTTGTTGGATTAGAAAATAGATCAAAGAAGCATGGAATTAGAATTTATGGACAAATTTAAGTTCAAATATAGAAATCAACTTCTCGGTATTAAGTATGTTTTTTCTTCTTTATAAATAAGTACATCATAATTTTGACATAAAGTTTATCAAAATCCGCGCTTCACCGGTTTAGACCCGGTTTTAGTGTGACCTGAAAGAAATAAGATTTTACCGAGTTTAGGACTGGATAAGAATCTCAAAAATAGACAAAAATCATTATTTAGAGTTGAGTCTGGGTCAAAGTAAACCTGACTTTATCCGGCCATGTATACCCTAAATACAGAAGAGAGGGAGCAGGGGAACGAGGGATTGAGGAGAGAAGAAGAACAAAAGAAGAGGAGGAACGGGAAGGACAGCACCGGCAGAGGGAGGACCGCTATCAGCGTTGTCGTTTTCGTCACAAAGGAGAGCTAGAGG
>NC_029772.3:104872752-104906145 GCF_000817695.3 Arachis duranensis | reverse complement strand
TAGATCAAGAAGAGGAAAGGAAAAAGAGAAGGGGAAGATGATAGCGCCGGCGAAGCAAGGGGAGGTCGTCACCTCCGTCCGTGGCTCGCTACACTGCATCGTCGCATGTTGGTGCTCCCCATGCATTTGTTGTCGTCGTATTGCTTCCTCGTCTGGCATTACTCGTGGTCATTGTTGCCTCGCCGTCGGCGTCGTCACCGTGGTTAGTATCCTTTTTCTCTTTGTCTACGTCGTTTGCATTCTCAGGTATGTTTGTTCCCGCTTCCTCTGACCCCTTCACCCAATAATGTACCAAATTCCTAAACTAAAAACGAAATTCAGCTTTAATGTTTTATTAAGTTGTAATCTCATAACTTTAAGGATTTTTTAATTTAATAAATATATAAATTACGAAAATACATAAAATGTGAGGTATTCATAAAATTGCATACTCATACACATCTTGAATGTTGAGCGGCATATTAAAAATTGAGCAAATCTCGGCGTCTGAGACCCTGTACTGTGACCAGGCAATGCCGAGACATATCTTGAGTGCACCCGGCATATGTGTTACCATAGAGATTGGGGACTGAGCATTTGAGATATGTGGAAACTGAGAAAGGGGTCTCAGCACTAGAGATAAATATAACTTTCTAATTGGGATCTCAGCATCTGAGATATGCTCGAACGCCTATATAAGGTCACAGCAGGCGAGATTGCTGTGAATTTGAATAGTTTTTAAGGATTTTGTTAGTTTCTAAACGCTTAAGTTCGAGTTCCTTAAGTAAATATGGCCCCCAAGAATATGTTTGCCGACAAAGACATCAACAGACTGAATGCTATTTGGCACGTGCCTGGAGCTTTAGATTTTGAGGTTTGTAGTTTTTTCTTATTTTATTTTCAGTGAATAATTAGTTTAGATGTTTAGCCTTTAGTGACTTAGTTAATGTGGTAAGACTCAGTGAATAGACAAAGTTAGGCAATTGATATATATATTTAGTCAGGTATAGTATGGTTTGATATTTTGCATAATTAATTGTAATTAAATGTAACTTAAGGGAGATAAATAAAATAGATAACTAATTGTAACTTAAGTTAAATAAATAAAATAGGTAACGATTAATTAATAATTAATAGGTAATTAATTGAAGTCATGCCCAAATGTGATAGTCAGGTTAGGATAGTGCAGCATGAATAATTTAATTTCTTACATATTGTGTGATAGTCCTATTTTAGTAAGTGCTATGAACATTAACAATAGAAATTATATTCGTGTTATATCTATTGCATTTATTACCGATATTTATCTACTTAGTTTAGACGAGATTAATATGCGAGAGTAAATATCATGGGAATTGTAGAGACCATCGTTACTGTTGCCACGCTGTGTGACCATGGGTCTTTTTTCGCCGGACATCCTAATGCCTTATATAAGATCGGTTGGATTTGGGCATGCAGTAGAGTTGATTATGTTTGACACTTCCTTGATCTCTGTATTTGTCAAACGGTGGAGGCCTGAGACCCACACGTTCCACCTTCTATGGGGTGAGGTCAGCATTATGCTCTAGGATGTGGCCTACCACATTGGTCTGGGCACTGATAGTGATCAAATTGGGGGGAAGGGGGTCGTACCAGAGACTTTCAGCAATGGCATGCCGCTTCTTGTCTTGTGGATCTACCATAGGTTCCCATATTTTAGTCTAACAGGATATGACGTCGTCAAGTTCCTACTTGCAGCTAGGTATGTACATATTGTAAATAATTTTTAAGTTAACAAGTAGTAGACATTGAAGACGTGTTAGGGAACGTAATTAATTAATTTTTGTTCAAATATTTTTATTCTGTGTAGGTTGACAGGACTAGGACAACAACGTAGATATCGCCATGATGGCAGGATCCAGACTCTACGTCGTCGCATCGATGGCCTCACATTTGACTAGGTACGACGTTTTTTGGTTTCTATATTATTTCATGTATTGGTATGTTATTTATAATTGTGGTACTTTAACACGATGTGAATAGTTTTGGTGTAAACCTTACGATGATCTTCAGCTACGTCAGATTATGCCTGACTGGCTTATGAGTGACGTAGATATTTATATATGGAGGGCTGTTGTGTCTGCTTTCACTTTGTAGAGTTTCATCACGTTGACAAAGTGAAGAGGCAGCTCAGGGGAGGGGAGGGGGGCAACAGCACAGGCCAGCAAATCTGTGAACGTTGATGAGTATCTTTTCAAGACGATGTGAGGAGATGATACCAGGTGTCCCGACGTGTATCGTGAGTGATACGATCTATTCATGGGTTGTTACCAGCTACAACACTTGGTTACAATCGATGGCCATCATGACCTTCGTTCAACACAGGAGTACCTCACCTGGTGGCAGCAAACATGTAGAGTTAGACTTCTGTCAAGGGAGGAGGTTCTTGCCGATCCTAGAGCAGCAGCACCACCGATTGATATCCTCCCTATGGCTCCGGGTAAGAGAGATGAGTTATAGTTACCACGGGATGTCCCAGATTGGAGACGACAGCTATCTTGTACACGAGATCAATGAAATGTCCCCACTCAATGCTCACAGCTGCACAATTCTGCTAGGGCGTGTCAACATGGATAATGTAATGATTGGAACAGCCCGTAGTGGCATGTACGTGCGTTGAGATGTCTACGACCATCCATCCACTGGCTCAACCTCCTCGATACTGAACACAGATGCCCTACGGTCACAATGGGTGACTCGTATTATTGGTAGACTCTCTCTGTTCTTCTCTATAGCTGCCAACAGCCGTTGTGAGTATATCTGTTCACCCTGTAACTGAGCATGTGCTTCGCGACCTTTGCGCATGAATAACTGATGTAACCTCTCATACATAGCACTACCAATAGCAGCTACTGAAAGATTCTTCGTTCCCTTTAGCACCACATTTATACACTCCAATAGGTTTGTCGTCATGTGACTATACTGACGACCTTCATCACAATGTTGCAGCCGTAAATTTTTCCTAAAACGAAGAGCCCAATCTACCATGTCATAGGATTGTGTACCCAAAGTATCCAAGTACCAATCGCAGCCCTCCTTGCTTAGAATACACTGCATTTATAAGTAACCTCTTACCCTCGACTAATTTGAACCGTGAATTGAAAGTTGAAGCCATGTGCCGGATGCAATAAGCATGATATCCCGACAGAGGATGCCATCCACTGTGAGGTGCGTTTAGGACAGCGCGAATGGCCTACAATCTATCTAATATGATAAGGATTCCAGGCTACAGAGTGACATTTTGTCTCAAATTCGAGAGCAAAAACGACCATGACTCTGTTGTCTTAGACTTAACTAATGTGAAAGCTATAGGAAGCATGTTGTTATTACCATCTTGAGCCATGACAATTAACAGCACGCCCCCGTACTTTCTGTACAAGTATGTCCCGTTCATAGATATAAAAGGCTTGCAATGCTTAAACGCCTCAATACATGGAGGCAATGCCCAAAATACCTTATCAAACTGGCTTCACTCTCTGTCAATCATGTCCCTGTTGTAATAAGGATCAATAACGCATCCGTGAATCGTACCTGGGAGGCATTCCTTTCTACTTTGCCATCCACACTTTTTGATACGAGGGCTTGAAATGGTAACTCTGATGTACCGTAGTTTGCAACACCGGGATAGACACTGACGGGTCAGTCTTTATCATAGGTAATACAACTTTGCAAATCAAACTACTATGTAGCTGAGCATGCTCCTAAGACATGGTTGGTACCAAATAGGTGTGTGCTCCACCAAATTTACGCACTTCCCTACAACTTACTCATGGATGTCAACATTTAGTAAAACACAAAATTAACGTAATAGACTTTAATGCATCCAAAATAAATCGTAACATGTACTAGTAATTCAAGTTCTGGCGTAGTGCCACACGAAGACTCCATGGACAACCGTTGGTGAATTGCTTGCAATGATAGTGGTATTTAAGCCTATCTGACTCCAAAATTATGTACTCTGCATTTTGTCGAATACTATAGTTTTTCACCACTATTAGAATTGCATCACGGTTCCTATACTTATGGCCAACTCGAAATTCTACCCAACTATCCGTATTGTAATCCTCCCAGTCACTAGCATTCAAATGATTGTCTGACTGCATTGCGTCTAAATTCAAAGTGTGATAATGACTAGAAACTTCTGACAATTGAAGAATAGCCAAAGGGGGAGGCAGGAAAAACTGACCAATACCGCCGGTGAAATTCTCCGGCACATACTCATCAGCGGAAGCAGCATCACCAGATGACTCAGACCAGGCAACATTAGTTGAATCACCCTCACTGTCGTACTCATTGGCACTATCATGAGGCTAGGCATAGTGGATCAGTGTGGCCTCCAGCGGGTCAATTTCAAGACTCGAAGGAGACGGTTCACCACCAACTACCATGTTGCGGACCGCAGCATACAACTCCATCACTTGTATGGCATTAGCCGTGCATGTACGTCGAACATTATCCTCACATGATGATTTCCATCAATCTAAAATAACCTATTGATAAATCCACCATTCAGAAGCGCGTTTAGAAATCTATATGCAACTCACCTAATCTCTTTGGTACCTATTCCCCCCATATTGCTCAGCATGACTGTCTTTAGTACATGTATGGTATCAATCTGGTTGGTGTGCAACATGACAGTCTTATCAGACTCGAAAATCACTCCTTCATCACCGTGTTTGACTATCCCATTGGGATAAATAACAATAAAAAAATTGATTATTCTCTATCAGAACAAAACGAAAAGAAGAGAAAGAAAAGATTGATTTGTGAATTGTGAGAGATGGTTGAAGGATGAGCTCTATAAATAGAGTTATTCTCCAATACATCTTGGGTGCAGAGACACCTAAACCATAATACACATATCCCAGATGCTGAGACCCAAATTACACCCTTGACTATATCTCAGAATCTGAGACACCAATTAGGAAGTGGTATTTATCTCGGGTGCTGAGACCCCTTTCTCAATCTTCACATATATCGGGTGCTCAGTTCCGATCTCTATGGTAACACATATCCCGGGTACACCCAAGATATTAGGGGTGTACAAAAATTAACCAAAATGTGGTTAACCGATTAAAAAACCATAACCACATTTTGGTTAACCAATTTTATAAAACATTTTTAAAAACCATATCCATATTTTTTAAAATTGGTTATCCAAAACCAAATTAAAGAAATCAATTTTTAACCAGTTAACCAAAACCAAAACCAAATTAAAAGAAAAACCTAATTTCAAAAATCACTCTTCATCTCTTCGAACCTCACTATTCGCCGCTTCTCCTCTGTACGTCGCCGGCCGCCGTCAACAATTGTTCTTCTCTGCTTCTCGTTGGAGCTCGCTGGTGGTTCGTTGGACCTCTTCGTCTTCAAGTCTTCACTTTGATTTACGACTTTGTCTCTCTGCCTCGACCTCCTATTCTTGTACAGTAAGCTCCAGATTACAAGAAACGTTGAGGCTTATAAGGATGCGTTGCAAGGTTTGAACTCTCTTATTGGTTATGCTATTAAGGCAAACAATAACTTGAAGATTCTTGAGCATTTGAGGCACTTGGTTTGTGGTGCTGTGCTTGTTAGTGGTAACGAGCTTAGGCTTGCTCCTCGTGTTAAATTTGACCCCCACAAGGTTTGGATTCGATCCGAACTTGTTGCATTGGTTTCTCTGTGGTTTGAGCTTTTTTTTTTGTTGAATGTGATTGTTTTTTGTATTTATGGATAACTTAGGTGTATTTTTAATGGGAATGAGATGATTTTGGAGGATTTGACATTGGGTGCACAGGAAGGTGTACTTATCAACATTGACAGCAAATTTGACTTGGAAAACATCGTTGCCACTGCAAGAATTGCTAGAAAGAGGGTCAAGGATTTGCTCTATTTTTTTCCTTCATTAGTATACTTCTGATTTCTTCATTTCAATGGACCCTGCTGTGAGTTTCGTCTTCAGTCAGTAATTTGGTTCCGTGGAATTGAATTAAAAATTAGTGCTTTGATTATAACAACAATTTGATCTGAGCTGGGATTTTCTACTTGCTCTTGAATTTTTAGTTTTGGATTTCGTGTCTCTGTATGTGTGTGATGCTTTCTCTCTACTGTGACTGAATTTGATGTTATTATTGAATCGTGATTGCTGTTTATGTGAGAGTAAACTGTGATTTGTGCAAAAACTTTGTTACTCCCTTGTTTATCTTTGGCGATGGATTTAAAAGAATATAACTTTATTTGAAATGACCTATTTTTCAATATGCAGAGATTTTTACTTTTTGTTTTGGCCCTTTTGTGTTACTTGTGTGCCTGATTCCTAAACTGAATTATTGTGATAATGGATTGAAGCAAGTTTTTTTCTTACTGCACATGAAATTTTTTATTGGAGTTATTGAATTGGACAATTGTTTGAGGAATACATTCAATGTCACAGAGTGGTTTGCATTTAGTTTCTTGCATTTTTTTTCAACTTGCTTTTATGCCTCAGAAATCATGATATGATCCAAAAGAGATACTCAACTGATTTCTGCACTAGCAGCTCTCTGTTCTTAGTCCTAAGTTACCCTTTACTGGTAATTAGTGTTCTTATGTACTTTTATATGCTAAATATAGCCTTAATTGTCTTTTAGAACAACAAAAACAATAACAAATTGTATTTGATTTGTCTCTTCTTTGTTGTGATATAGTATGATCTCTCATAAATATATACGATTTTGTGAATCATATGATTTATGCAAGGATCTCAGCCCGAGCTTCTGCATTTCGTTATTTCAATGTGTTGGATCTGTCATGAAACTAAATTACTTTTCATAGTTTTCAAGCCAAAGTCATCTTTCTACATTTTATAATTATTTTATTGTTTTTGTAACTCTGCTGTTCAATTTGACGTTTGCTTTTGGAATGGAGTGACTCGTGAGAAAATATAACATTTCAATTTAATTTACAGCATCCCTAATGAGGGTGACCGACAAGAATTAGTATATTTAGATACATGTTAAGATTTTTCTCTGTTTTATTAAATATACATAAATATTTGGAGACTCTTGTTTATTTAAACTTCATCTATTCTTGAAAACTTGATCTTCTCCCCTTTGGACACTTGAAAGACTGGCCCAGTTTTATAAAACATCACCATGGAGGAATTGCCTGAAAATTTGGTGTAATTTTTCTTTTAATGTCTATGTTCGTAAGTGGGTTTATTTCTGCAAATACCCTACTTTATTGTATTACCAATTGACCTTTACATATTGGTTCCTTTTAGGTTTATGTTATATTTCGTACATACATGTTTGCAGATTTTATAGTGAGTCAAGAGAAGAGAGATTTTCATTCTAGTGTAGTTTATCTTATTGGAGTGAATGTATTTAATTTCAAGGGAATATTTCTAAGACACAAAATTTGTTGCTTTACCTTCATTCTAGACTCTAAATCTCTAAATGCTTGGTTTTTATATGGTATATATTTTGTGGGTTTTTAGAGCATCATTCTAATCATCTAATTTATAAATTACTTTTCTCTCCCATATATTTGTTCCTTTTTTCCGGCTTCTATGCCTCAATCTGCAATTTAAATGTGATATCTTTAATTAGGAGCTTTATTTTAATAATTTCTGAAATTAGTTATTAAATCTAGCTAGTTTTTGCATTAGCACATATATTGTATATATTGTGAACATCAACATTTGTACACCCCTAGAATCAGTTTCAAATATATGTATATATTGTTTGAACTTTGCTTTGTACTTGACAACTTTGCTTTGTTGAAGTATTTAATAATTAGTTTTATGGCTTCTTATTCAAAATGAGGTAGCCATTGTGATGTTTCCATGTCAGAGTCTGCAGAGCATTTGACTTCTACATTACCTCCTCTCCCAACTACATCATCTGAGTGCAAAAATTGATCAACAGTTTGGGACCACTTCAAGAGAATCCCTAATGATGAAAATAAGGCTCAATGTCAACACTATTTGAAAGTGATCAAGTGTGAGAATTGAACAAGTGCAATGAGATCACATTTAAAGATTTGCATAAGCAATCTCGGTTTAAATAGAGGCAAACGACAGAAAACAGGCACATCACCTAGCTTAGAAGCACAAGTGGGTAGGTTTGATGCAGAATATGCTCGGAAAAAATTGATATCAATGTTTGCTCGCGAGGAGCTTCCTTTTAGATTTGTAGAAAGTCAAGGTTTTAAAGAATATTCGGCGGCTTTGCAACCAGGATTCAACACTCTTTTATGTATTACATTGGCACGTGACATCTTGATGCTCAATGAAACAAAGAAGGTTCAACTTCAAAAATACTTTTCCAAATACGGAGGAAGAGTTTATCTTACAACTGATAACTAGAGTTTGTGTCAGAATATGGCGTATGTATGTTTGACTGTTCATTTCATTGATGTGGACTAAAAGTTGCAAAAGAAAATACTAAATTTTTGCCAAGTCACTGGCCACACGGGAGAGATTATGGCTCAAAATGTTAAAGCTTGCTTGAATAGCTGGAAGTTGAACAAGATCTTGAGTTTGATCGTTGATAATGCATCGTCTAACGATGTAGGAGTTATGTATTTACAAAGAAGGCTGATTTCTTGGAAGAGTTCAGTTTTGAATGGAGAGTATCTCCATACGCGGTGTTGTTCGCATATTTTAAACCTGATTGTGAAGGATGGATTGAAGGGGATTGATGATTCAGTTGCCAAAATTAGAGATGATGTGAAGTATGTTAGATCTTCAAATTCAAGATTAACTAGGTTCAAGGCATGTATTGCACAAGAGAATATTTCACATAAGAGTCTATTTTGCCTAGATGTTGAAATGCGATGGAACTCTACATACTTAATGTTAGTAACAGCCTTAAAGCATCAAAAAGCATTTGAGCTATTAGAGATGCAAGACAAAAAATTTGTTAAAGAATTAAACAAGGAAAGAGGGGTACCTTCAATTCAAGATTGGGATTATGCTAAGTCCGTCTTATCATTTTTAGAGATGTTTTACGATGCTACACTTCGCATATCTGGATCCTCTTATGTTACTAGTAACTTATACATGAAAGAAGTGTTTGCTCTTGGAAGGAGGATTCAACAATATCGTGATGATGATTATTTGAGCATAAGTCTTATGGAAAATAAGATAAAAGCAAAATATAACAAGTGTTAGGAAAATGCAAAAACTATTAACATGTTGTTAATTGCCGTAGTTCTAGATCCTTGCCATAAGTTGGATTATGTTGAGTGGTGCCTAGTTAATTCTTTTGGTGCGGAAGTGGGTAGTGAATTGAAGACAAAGTTGTCTTCTTGTCTTCATTCACTTTATAATTTATATCAAGGTGCAGATGAAGGAAACCAACATGATACCCTCTCCCAACTGAGGGCAAGTGATAAAACCAAAGACATTTATGATATGGGGTTATATCGTCGATCAACCGGTTGTAACCCCAATCTTAAATCTGAGCTTGATCATTATTTGAATGAAGACTCTGAGTCAGATGATAAGCCTTTGGATATTCTAGGATGGTGGAAGGATAACTCGAATTGATTTTCCGTCCTAGCAAATATGGCATGGGACATATTGGCTATACCAGTTTCAACAGTAGCTTCCGAGTCTGCTTTTAGTATGGGGGGAAGAATCATCGATCAATATCGTAGCTCATTGACTCCTAAGATGGTAGAAGCCCTTGTATACACCGAAGATTGGCTTAAAGGAGACTTTTTTTTTCTTCTCTTGCACCTGAGAATTTCGAAGAGCTTGAAAAGGTCAAGCAATGTAAATTGAATATTAAATGTCTCTTAAATATATCATATGATAATTTATCAATTCCAATATCTATTTTATAGTTTTTCTCTATCAGTTAGCTTGAATATGGAACATGCTTAACACTTAATATTTCCTTAATTGAATATAGAGCATAATTTTATTTGTTGCTTAATTAGTAAAAAGAATAGGTGTGTTTGATTTACTTAGAAAATGTTTTAGTTTAACTTATGTAGATTCAAATGATGAATAAAATTAATTAAATTATTCCATTAGTCTTTATAATTTTTTAAATTTATAATTATAGTTTTCTTTTGTAGATTTGATTTTTATCAGAGAACATTACTTGTTCAGTGGGTCTAGGTTCAATTACGCTTGAGGATGACTAGAAAGTCTTAATTGTTTATGTTTTCTTTAGTTATGTTCTAAACACTTATGTGGTAAAGATATTAGACTTGCTTTTCCATATATAATTAGACTTGCTTATGTTTATATTTATGTTTATGCTTATGTTTATAATTGAAGGGTTTGATCCTAATGTGCCTTATACCTTCTTTGCTTTTGGTGTATGTGATGAGTGTTGCCACCAAAAGTTTAGAAAAGTAATTATTATTTACAATGGAAGAGATTTCATTATTTACAAATGTTACTTGTATTATTTAGAAAGAAAAAATTAATTTTTAGATTAAAAAAATTAATTTAAAAAAAAGTAAAAATTTGGATTTTTGTATGTAAAAAATTCATTTTTGTGTAAAAACTGGTTTTTGGGTGTAAAAACCAATTTTTTGGTATAAAAACCAGTTTTTTGTGTAAAAACCAATTTTTTGGATTAAAAGCCGATTTTTAAATGTAAAAATCGGTTTTGAATTTTACTAACGGGCTAACAACCGGTTTTATAATTTTAAACCAATTTGGTTAATTAACCAAGATTATATTTTTAGTTAACCAAAAAATTGGTTTGGTTTTTAGATTAACCAAACCATAAACACCCCTACAGGATATGTCTCGGCGTCGCCCGATTACAACACGGGGTCTCAGACGCTGAGATATGCTCAATTTTTAATATGACCCTCAGCATCCGAAGTATGTATGAGTACGCATTTTGTAAATACCTCACATTTTATGTATTTTTGTAATTTATATATTTATTTAATTTAAATAAAAAAGATCCTAACTTTAAATCTATTAGATTAGATAAAGTTTCTAGGACATGTTAATTTTTTTCATTGTAAACACATTTTGTGGTGATATTGCTTTTCGAAAACTATTTCATTCACCCAGTTTTGGCAAGTGAATCCTATATTCCTTTTTGATAGTTAATAGTTGCTATATTGTTCACTTTTTGCTTGTTGTGTTAATTGTTTCTTGTTGGTTTTATTAAACTTTTTGCTTTGCTGTTGGTTGCTGTGTTTTTCAAATCTTACTACTATGTTGCTAATTTGTTAAATTGTTAAGTTGCTAATTGTTGCTGTGTTAGTTGTTTCAACTCATGAATTAGCTTGGTCTCCTATTGAATCTGAGGATAATTTGCATGTTAATTTTTGTTGATTTCGAGCAATCTTTTAATTTTGTATTATTGCATTCATACTCTTATTCATACCAACTTTTGTTTCTTCAGTGATTTGAATGGGTAATTGAGATGTATATATCACCTTTCACTGTGGAGTTATTGGGTAATAGCTTAATATATTTATTGTAGAGTTTTATTGTTTTTTGAAAAATACTGAACTACTAGAAGTACTATATACAAGGATGTCATTATTTGCACCTTCTTGAAAGCATGAATAGTTGGTGGTTGATTTTACTATATATCCTTGAAAATTGAAGAATGATTGTTTGTGGATAAGAATCTTTGTAAGATAGAGATTTAGATATTTCTATGTAGTAATGTAGTGTGCCTGTATGATCCATTTATGGAACTATTGTATCCATTGTTGCCGTACAAGTGACTACTTGAGATAGATCGCCTAAAATGTGTTTGAGTTTGGAAATTGATCAATAATCCATGCCAACGTCAATTAAATGGTCTAGGGAGATCGTATGTGTAAACCACGATGTTAGTTGAATAATTTATTTATCTTGAAGGTGCCGATTTCTAATTGGTTAGATTTAAAACTACAGATTTGGCTTTTTCCTGGGGTCAGCATTGCTTTCTTGATGTAGCATAGACAACATATTCACTCTCATCTACTGAAGAGACGTGGCAGGCATTAAAACCTCAAATTGTAGGATGTTTAATGGTTGGTAAGATTGCTTCAAGACTTCAAAGTTAAAAATCATGTTTCAGTAAAACTATTATGCTGACCTTGGTGTTCAAATAGAACTAATGCGTGATTTGTATGAGATCAAAGAAAAAAGTCATTCTTATTTCTTGGTGAAGTTATGACGTCCAATGCTTATAACTGTGTGGGAGTTGTACTCCTGTTTGTCTATTTAATTCTGTAATGAAAATACTAAATTAAACAACTCATGTACTGTGGTGTTCATTGAGGTCTGGGAAATTGCTATTATAGTTGTCATGTGATCAGAGATGAGTTGAAGTATATTAGGTTATTGTACTTAACATATCATTGACCTAATGATTCAATTGGTTGAAAGGACTAAATATTGGATTAAGTTTTGAGTGTTGTGAGTACGAAAGTTTAGAATAACCGTGTTGGTCCTATATGGCAATTGAATTTGTTTTGAATGTTGAATGCTCTAATGTGATTCCCTTAATCTACTTAATGCTCAATATCCATTAAATTTGCACTTCATTCTCTTCTATAGGTATCTCTTCTGTATTAGATCAATTTTATTATAACACGATAGTATGTTAGGTGCAATTACTCAACTAAGATTGTATAGTCTCTTCTAATGTTGGTTATCTTTAGCTAGTTACTGGTGATAATACATTCATATTAGTACATTTTGATTTATTCTTTTGGCATTATCAGGCTTCTCCTTTTCTCATACGTTATTTTCTGAGGTGAGATATTTTTTTAGTATAACTGGTAATATCAATTATATGGTTGTGATTTTATGCATTTAGTTGATTGGCTTCAGTTGAGTTGAGAGAACATGGCATGTTATAGATTTCATATTATTTAAATGGCCTTGTTATTTCATCAGTTCAATACACTTACAGCTCATCGTTATACAATACAAGAAAAGAGAGCTATTTTAACACCTTTTTTTTAACAATCATAATTAAATGTAAAAATTAATATATATATTTAACAAAAATTACAAATGTCAAATTATCATATTTGTTTTGATATTTAATTTGACCGTAAAGAATTATTTTTCATTTTTGACGGTCTTTATTTTTAACTTACCACATTCCTCTTCTTCTCTAGTTGACGACCCTGCTCCTCTTTTTCTCTTCTGTCAAATTTGGGATCAGCGGGCTCTTCTTCTTTCTTTGGCTCAGGCTTTCAGTTTTGGAGTCCACTACTTATTCTTTATATTCAAAATCTTAATTTACTCTTCAGTTTCAAGATCTCATCTCATTCTTCAGCTCTAAAATCAACCTGGTCTTGTTAGGTATTTCTTTTTCCTCTCTTAAAATTTGTTATTCTTTCATAAATCTGATTTAATTTACATTTTGATGCTTCAAATTTTAAAATTTTTTTATTCAAGCTTCTTATTACTAATACGTATTAAGGTAAGTTCAGATTCTCAGATCTATTCCCTAATTTATATTTTTTGATTTGGCTTCTTATTGAGCTGTTCTATAATTCATACTTTTAATTTGTTCATTATATCTAATTGCTCTTGAATTTGTTCCTTATATCTGATTTGTGTAAATTGATCTGTAATTTTGGTAAAAATTTTTCTCTTTTTCATTTGATTTTTCTATTTTATTATTCATAGTAAAAAATGAGAGAAAGATAATTGTTACTTGGTGATGCAATGCTATTGTTTGTTCTATTTCAGAGTTCTATTCATTTTATGTTTTATCTAATTTGACTTCTAATCCTTCATTTTTTTCTTTCTAATTTTTGCACACCATGTGTTTGTTCTTTTTCCTAAACCACAGGTTCATATCAAATAGGAGTATCTAGCTTTACTTTGAGAGTTTGAATTTCTATAATATATTAGTTTGCATTAGTGATATTGCTTATTTGCATAGTTGCTTAATGTATGTCAATTAATTTTATCAATGACTTCCAAATTGCTATTAAAGAAACAAAGTCAACCAGTTGAGGCAAGTATTTTTTATTATTGAAACTTACTCTTTGTTAAACTTAAAGAATTTTTAGCATATTTATGATCACATTTGTTCCCTCAACTGTAATTTATGTGATATAATAAGAGTATACGATCACAATGTCACTACAATATAATGTAAAATATTAGGATTAGAATATTTTTCATGAATTATTTAAATAGTGTTCTATAACAAATAGGCTTCTACTTGTGCTCCTGTTACGCATTCTCTCTTTTCTGCTCTACCTCTTTGTCTCTGTTATTTTTTGTAATCAAATTTGTTGTTGTTGTTGCTGCAGTTAATTAGAGAAATTTTGCTATTTAAAAACAAACAATAGTATATTTCTTGCTTCAATAGAGAAGGTTATGTTAATTAGTAATTAACTCATCTTCAGTTAATAAGCGCAGCCGTGTTTTCTTTTCTTTCTTTAGTGTTCTTTTCTAGAAAATAGTAAATGATTAATTAATTTAAAGTATCACTCTAAATGTATTCAAAAGAAAAATTGTTTTAGAAATACAACAAATTTCTAATTCATTAAGTGGATCCTATTGATTAAGTGAGACTAAAGCTACATTTTCATGTCTGATAATAAAGCTAGAGTTACACGTTGATTTCGTAGCTTTGTTCGAAAGAAAATGAGTATGATTAAAAGCTATGGAAGGTAATATTCATTTTTATTTTTATGCTCATTTTAAGAGAAAAAAATCAGAATACATATACTTTTATGTTAATTAATTTTATTTCTTAATCGAAATTTAAGGACAATTTCATTACATTTAAGTGTGGTTTTGGTATTACCATGGTTCTCACACAAAATTATTCTCTGGTTCTCACTACTTAGTCAAAAGTAATTTTAATGTTAAAATGTTCTGGTGAATGTCGATATTTATATTTATGTTTTAAAAGTATTTTATATTTATGTTTACATATATTTTTATTGATTTTATTAGGTTGATTTGATCCCTTTTAGGATTTACTTAAGGAATTATCATCTCATGTAAATGAAGGAACATTAGAGATGAATGAACATGAAGTGATGGTAGAAATATTTGGACCTGAACAACATGGACGAGTTCGTGGTTATAGGGCTGGCGTGACACCTACACAGTTATGGGGTCCTAGATCGTTCATATTTTCTTATTTCCAAACAAAACTTCAATGTGCAGAAAAAAATATGAAGACTCTAAAATAGAGGTGAAAGATTTAAAGAAAAAGGTAGATCATATGGCAGGAATACTTGAGCAACTACTGGATGGAAGGTTGCCTATAATTCAAAGTGATAACAATCCTACTTCACTTTATTAATGCTCAAGACTTTGATGAGTTTATGTGTGATTCATATAGCACTATACAAAAAAGAACATTAATATGATATTATGATATTGAGTATTGGTTTTGGTACTTAGTGTTAATTGTTGTTGATATACTTGTCAAATGCTAAATAAGGAATGCTATTTGTACTAGTTTTGAATCATGATCAATGATCAAAATTATAAAGTTCTTGTTTGATTTTATACAATGATTATGTATGATAAAGTGAAAGCATATTCATATTATAGTGGTAGAATTTTTGTTTTATCTATTGTTATAGTAATTTTTATTTAAAAAATAAATAATAGGTGAAACCTTAACTTTTATAATAATGAATGTCAAAAAAAAATATGATTGAGTTTTTTTTTATGGTAAAAAATTGTCAAAAAATATCCATGATATAGTATATTTTACGGTTAATAATTGTAAAAAATTGTTGTTGAGAATTTTTTATGGTCAATACGTGTCAAAATAAATAGTATTTTTTACGGTTAATATATATCACAAAAAATATATTCTCAAATTTTTCTAACATTATTTTTTACGGCCAATATTTTTCAAAATAAGATTAAGTTTTTTTGACAATTACTTATATGTTAAAAATACTATTTTTGACAAAACTTTTATTAACATATTTTCATAATTAAAATAGTGTCAAAAATTATTTTTTTTGATGATTTTTAATTTTTTTTGACACATATAACCCTAAAAAATAATCTATATTGTTGTAGTGATAACGATTCTTAAAATTTAGTTCTTATGACTTGTTGTGCCTCTTGTATGATATTATGATGATAAATTTAACCCATCTGACTTTTTGCTACTAATTTTAAATTATAGTTCAACATATTTTAACTCTGTGTTTTGGTATAATACAATAATGTTTGTCCTTGTTGCTGTAATTATCCATTGATGTGGGTGTTCAAATTTTGATGTGATTCCATTTCACTTTATTAATTGCATACATAATCACCTCAACACGAAAGTAAAGGTAGGCACGACTTTTCTATTTTGCTAGTCTATTTTTTGTTTGATCATAGTATTATAACAGTTTAGATTGCATAGACTTTTAAGAATATGATAATTTGATAATTGTGCCATGTTGTCACGGCCTTGGACACACTCCAACGCTACCGTGCCGGCACTCAGACTTACTCAACCTCTTGAGCTAAGACCAAGTCAGCCTAACCCTCAATACTTAGCAAGAAAGCTAAGAATACAAGAGAACACAAGAGAAAGGAAGCTTTGGTGGAAGAACACTCTATTGCTCAACTGTGGTTACAAATGATTCACACACCCAAACTCTAACTCTTACCCCTATTTATAGCCATCCACCTCCTCAATGGATGGTTAGGATTAAATCTAATCAACGGTCCAGATTAATCATCCAGAACCTTCTTTACAAATATCTATCCTACCACAACTCTCTAAATGTTTCTAGATTATTCCATACCACTCTTTATACTTCTATATACATCTACACTCTTCTAGAATATTCCATGATCTTCTAAAGTCTTCTAGAACCTTCTAGAGTATTCCAGAACCTTCTAGGACATTCTAGAACGTTCCGGAACCATCTAGAGTATTCTCAAACACTCCAGAAAACTATACAAACACTGTTAAATATAACCTTCTAAAAATTTACCGTGACAATGTGCTCTCTCATACATCATTCCTTTGTATATACATAATAATTCATAATAATTTACAATTTTTTATATGTATTTCAGGCAAAAGGAATCACAACTGCAAATCCTTGGTCAAGCTCATCTTTGATCACTCGTGTCAAAAATGCATCGAATGGTTCACATGAATTGTCATCTAATCCAATATGACATTTGACACTCCAGTTGCTATAGTGATGATAAAGCAACGTAAGTTGATATGACAAATCTGAAGCAAGTAGGATACAGTGATGATAAAGCATACCTAGTAGGATAAATTTATCTAAATGTCATATTTTAATTTCTTCTGTACTTTTTTTTAAAAGATTTTACTCAGTATTATATATAATGGACAAATTATATTTTATTTTAATTTGTGTTGTTTGAACTAAAAATATTTTATAATGTAAATTTTTTTACACTACAACAATATAGATTATTTTTTAGGGTTATATATGTAAAAAAAGAATTAAAATTTGTCAAAAAAATAAATTTTGATACTATTTTAACTATTAAAATATGTTAATAAAAGTTTTGTCAAAATAGTATTTTTAACATATAAGTAATTGTGAAAAAAATTTAAATCTTATTTTGATAAATATTAGCTATCAAAAATAATTTGTTAAAAAAATTTGAGAATATATTTTCTGTGATACTTATTAACCTTAAAAATACTATTTATTTTGACACTTATTGACCATAAAATATTCTCAACAAAAATTTTTAACAAAGAATGAGATGAGATCTTGAAACTAAAGAATAAATTGAGATTTTGAAGATAAAGAATAAGTAGTATGATCCCAAACTGAAAACAGTGTGATGTCAAAATTGAGCCCAGAGAAGAAGAAAAATAGTAGAGTAAATTGAAAACAAATGAGTGTCAAAATTGAGAAATAATTTTCTACGGTCAAATTATTCATAAAAAAACATAGAGAATTTGACATTTGTGATATTTGTCAAAACTATATACTAATTTTGATATTTAATTATGGTGTTAAAAAATAAAGTATTAAAATAGCTCTCTTTTTTGTAGTGTTTATTTAGATTTTTTGAATTTATCCTTTTTAGACTTATTTTGTGATTATGCTTTAAAAAAAAATCTCAAAAAATAGAGTAAGCTATGGTCATAATTTTAAAGTAGGGTGTCCATAGATAAGCTATGGTCACGTTAAAACCGTAATGATAGATAAGGTTATGGTCACATTTTAAAATAGTGTAATCATAGATGAGCTATGGTCACACTAAAAACTATGATCATAGATAAGGCTATGGTCACAATTTTTCAAAATGGTGACCATAGAGTGAGCTATGGTCATGGTTTTTCAAAAAGGTGACCATATAGTGAACTTTGGTCATAGTTTTAAAATAGAGTGTCTATATATAAGGCTAAGGTCATGCTAAAACCGTGACCACAGATCAGCCTATGGTCACTGTTTAAAATAGGGGTGACCATAGATCAGCTTATGATCACGATTTTAAAATACAGTGACCATAGATAAGCTATCGTCACGCTAAAATTATGACCACAGATAAGTTATGGTCCCGGTAAAACAATGTGATTTAAAGTGTCAGAATTTAAAAATTGTAACTATGACCAGAGTTAAAAAAAGCTGTGACCATAAATCTATAACTACGACAGAATAGGCCTAGGTGAAAAATTAGTGATTATAAGTCAAAAAGCTGTGACCATAAATCTATAACTACGACATAATAGGCCTAGGTCAAAAATTAGTGATTATAAGTTAAAAACTGTGACTATAGACAATTATTTTGTTAGTAGTATAACATAATATATAATATATTTTTAAATTCAATTAATTTTGGAATAAAGGTATAAAAAAATACTATAAATGCTGGGTTTTCAAAATGCAATTTGCTATTTATTGTTGATATAGCATTAAGTAGTAGATGCGTGTGTGAATTTGAATGGTATCAACTAAAAATAATAATTTTTATTCTTAATTAATATGGATAAGTAAGCTTTTCATAAAAAAATGTTTGGATTTAATAAAATCTGAATGTTATTTATTTTAATTTTGTAATTAATATGCTCTATTTATGAATAACCTGATATTTAACCTTTCATATTATTACTTATTCAAATAAACTAATACTTGAAATTAAAATAACTAATTGTAAAATTTTGTTAGACTAAAACCAAAAATAACTTTTAAAGCCTTCATAAATTGGCAAAATATAAGAATGTGATCAGTAGCAAATTATAGCCGACTTGGAAACACTACTGATGTATGTTGACTTCATTTAGTTTGTTATATAACCTTTTTTTTTTCGTTTTTATCACTTTTCACTTAGCATACCACATATCCTGGTGAATTCGAAAATGATAGAAAGAAAACGCCACAATTTGATCTGATGCTGTCTCTAAGTTAAAACGTGTGGTTCATATTAATAAAAACACGTGGGTCTTGTATGTTCCAGTTCATCCTTTCAATTATGTCTCTTCTTGTGTCTAAATCTATGAGTGAAATCAACAATAATATTATAAGTGTAGCAATATTACAAGAGGAGGCAAGTTTGCTAGCTAGCTACTAGCTAGTTATTATCTGAAAGTAACATCGAAACACTTAAAAAGACACTAGCATTGTTTGCGTTTTTCATTGATGATGAGGTGAATATACAGCCACACGTACCATAATATCGAACATACTCCTAAAGAACCGACCAACTAAAAATTACAAAATCCTTTGATGATTTTGTGCATATTACAACACAAGTGGGTTAGTGAGTTTTTCTCAATTAATTGAGGAGGGACAGCTTGTAAAGCCTTGTCTTGCCAAGTACACCATACATTATATAATAATATCTAGTATGTTTCCTTTGGGATTATTTTTTATTTAAGTGAAATAAATATAGAAATTACGGAAACGCATAAAATATAAAATAATTTTTTTAAATGTACAACATATCGCATCTCGGATATTAAGAGGAAAATTAAAAAAATAAACAAATTTCAAATATTTAGACCCCGTTTTGTGAAACAATGACAGCTGACACATCTAGGGTGCATGTTAAGCAGAGAAATGGGTACTGAGCATCTGAGATAAGTGTAAACGTTGAATAGAGTCTCATTATTCGAGATATGTGTAAACGCCTAATGCGGGTTTCAGTATCTGAGATACACTCAAATGTGTAATGCGGATCTCAGCACCCGATATATGTGTATTATGATATAGGTGTCTCTACACTCTGGATATTTTAGAAAAAAACTCTATATATATTCTCCCATCCTCAACCACATACCCTCACCATTCACAATTTAATCTTTTTCTTTCTCTTCTCTCTGTTTATCCTTCAACTTTGTTCTCGTGGAGAATAATCAGTTCTTTTTTGTGGTAATTTATCCCAATGGGATAGTAAGAGACGGTGGTGAAAGAATGATTTTTGTAACCACTCGCATTTTTGAAAATCTAAATAAGAAAAAAATTCCAACTTATTTTATTAATTTGGGCTCTTATTTTTAGAAACTAACTTATTAAAAATGATTAAATTGATTTTTTATGAATATTTTGAATTCTAATTTTATTTTATAAAAAAGATGATTAATTTGATTTTGTAGTTTTAAATTTAAACTAAATATTTAATTTGTATAGTCACAACCGTCGTCACCGCCAACTTCATCCTTGTCAAAAATGTAAAATCCTCTCCTTTTTATTAATTTTTTCTTTTTTTTATTAAGTGATTTTCAGTCGTTTTAGATCTTTCTTATTCGAAAGGATCAATTTTAATTCATTTATATGAAATCTGAAGCTGAATCATGATCTGAGTTCATAAAATTTTTTTAATTTTTTTGTTTTGTTCGTGACATTTTAGAGGTTTGTTTGTGTAATTAGGGCTAGCTTCTATTGTGCAATCTGCTGTTAACTATGATTTTGTATAATTTTTGTGAATTGAACTGAAATTTTTTGTTCTTTCAATTTGATTTTGTGTTGTTCACATTTGTCCTGTAAATTTTGAGAAGTAATCATTTTATTTACTAGAAGATTAGAAATTCTTATAGTGAAATTGAAGAATATATATTGATAATGATGATTAAATCTGAGATGGAGAATCTGTTTCATATTGTTTGGTTAAGAACTTCTAGGAGAATCATTTATAAATTATAACTTATGCATTAGTTGTATCATCAGTTAATTTAAATAAGTTACTTGGTGGGAAATGTAGAATAAACGGTGATGGTGATGGTAGGGACTGCAAAATAAATAATAGTGAAATAGGTATCTTCATTTTTTAAAAAATTATTTTATTTAAAAAGACGATTCTAATATTTTTTTTTTTAAAACAAAGGAGCTCAATACATTAGGTGGAGCATTTAGCGTCAAACAATAAACAGAAGGCAACTCCAAAGGTACCAATCAAACTAAAGAAACCTGCATATCATCTCCGGCAACGCCATCAACAACACTTAGGAATGGGCACCTCTCCACTCGTTGTAGCTGAGCATGGTCATGTAGATGATATCTTCTACGCCTTTCGTTTATTCTGAAATATCCTCCTATTTCTCTCCATCCAGATATGCCAAATGATCGCAAAGAAGCACTTCAAACGCTGCTTGCGATCCTCTTTCCTACTCGACTTATCTGTCCAACTTAGGAAGTTGTCCTTCATCAACCCCAGAAAAGACCAGAGCCGGCCAAAGACAGATAAAATATAGGGACCTAATTGAAAATTTCGCAAAACTATAAGAACCAATAGAATAATTAAATCTATTTACAACTCCAGTGTGACTTTATAAGTCATTAATTTTGTTATTTACAACTCCAGAATGTGTAGTGAATTTTTCGACAATGTTTTTGTTTTGTAGGTTTTTTGTAGAGACTTTGCAAAAGGAAATGATGAAGCTGTGTTTGGTTGTTGTCCAAGGTTAGTGGGCAAAGTAACGCGGTGGGACAAAAGACTCTTGGCTGCTCGGACAGGATGGGCATGGATTGAGAGGGAAGAACTGGTCTCATTCTTTTTTGGTATTGTACTATTGTCATTTTGCCCCTTTAAAATATAAACCTTAGAATGCCTCTCTTCCTATAACTAAAAAATATGCATAGACGCAAATTTGTGTCTCTGTTCCTACTTCCACTGTCCTCGCCCAAGAACCAAACACAGCTTGAATTCCACTGTTCATTCTTTTCTCAACTAAACATTGAATGAAGATAGGAAATGAAACCTTAAACCATTCAGACCTTTAAATTTGAAACGGTGTCACTGTCTTCCAAACAAGGAGTTTCTAGGAAACACATGGCCTATTTCATGTATAACTAAATCTTTTCATGGTATCTCTTCATCTCAAACTGCTTGCATACTCCAATAACTGAATCTTTTTGCATATGAGCTAAATGTTAAAGATTGTTTTCTTGGGAGTGTTTATGAGTTTTTGATTTTATGGGGAAAGGAAAGGAAAAGGAGGGAAGGGCTTGAAATTGTAGGTAAAGTGAAGTCCATTTTACTTTTCAGACCCTTACATTCCTTCTCCTTCCCCTCCAAAACCCTTGTATCTGTTCACAATTTGTGTATGTGTCACAAGTCTTCATGAATCTTCTGCATTTCCAGGTAATAATTTTGAGAATTAGAATCTTATTCATTTTAACAATTTGTAATGACTTGAATTCCTCAAAATTGAAATTTTAATGGTATTATGGTAGCATTTTTCAGGCCTCGGAAATAAGGAGATTCTAATTGTAGTTGGTATTTAATGATTTGTGGGACTGATTATTTGATTTAGATGGCAAAAGTTTATTTGAGTCTGAAGCCGGTTTTCTTTGCCCTTTTTCCTCCATTGTGTTTGATTGACAGCATCAACTCTCTGAGCTAGTATGCACATCGAAATTACTCATCCTTAGTGATCCTTAATATTAGCTTCTAGGTTATTATGTTCATTAGAAATGAACCAATGAATCAGGTTCTGATGTTCAAGGTAATGGTTGTAAGCACTAACACGTTTTAAATTGTGTGCCAATGTGCAGTTGTTGGGAGAATTGACTATTGGACTTGGTCATTCTCAAGTGATATTTATGTTTTTATTTTACTAGTTACTTGCATGTTCCAATGTTGGGATCTTCTTGTTGGTGTATCATATTTTTATTTAAACATGCA
Organism: Arachis duranensis; assembly: GCF_000817695.3. Taxonomy (NCBI): domain Eukaryota; kingdom Viridiplantae; phylum Streptophyta; class Magnoliopsida; order Fabales; family Fabaceae; genus Arachis; species Arachis duranensis. The sequence continues at coordinate 104,883,128 of NC_029772.3, read as the reverse complement.
TTTGTAGTTGCCTGACACATTTAAAAAATGCATGTAACTAGTGCTGGTGAACCTACTTGATTTATTTGTTTTTATGATATTTGAAAAATTCGAAGTATACGGTGGAGTGTAAGATCTTGATACTTCTTTTATTATTGTTTTTGGGAAAAGCAAGTTTAAATGAAAAAAAAATCAAATATAATGTTTGGAAGTAATTATACAAAATAAGCATGACATGAAATTAATAAGTAGGTACTTATTCTATGGAACTCAAATAAAACTAAATTTGATTTCGTTATTTTACTTATCTATATTCTTGTAATCTTGTTTAGTTCATAAAGAATGTTGACATCATCAATTCTATGTGTAAGTTGGTTTCGTGACTTTAGTCTATTTTAACTTCATTAAATCTAAAATTCACTGCTATTGTTCGAAGCGAGTTTACGAACTGATGAAGTGGAAGCTGGAGCTGGAGATCCCAACTTCATCACGCGTAGAACCAGACTAGGTGAACAACCTATAAGACACTCCGATGCTAAAGTCCGTAGAGTGTTAGGCGGTGAGAGTCTTTTTTCGTATACTTACCCATTGGTTGCCTTATCCTTTTAATTTTGCCCTTTAGAGCTTCCGTTTTTTCGATATTTAGTGCTAATTGCAGCGTTTTACTATTGAGATTCAACGGTTATGGGCTTTAATAGTGTAGTCATTATGGTGATTTTGTCGTTATATCATGATGTCGGTTACGAGTTAATTGCCTCGTCGGTTATGCCTTCTTTTGTCCATAACAGCTATATTTCAAAATCAGTGTTATGTTAAGGTATTAAAGAAATCAAATCCTAACAATTCTAACTTGGATGACAAAATGAGTCTAACTAATTAACCAGTCAAACTCGTCTTTGGCTTTTTGGATAAGGTAGCATATTTGACAATCTTGAGTTTTTAATTTTTTATTTTATATTTTTTTCGGCTTCTATTTCCGTTTTGAAATTCAATTTAAATTTTAAACGTTAGGATTACAGCTAGTTTTAATATAATTAATAATTTAGTCAATTATGAACAAATGAGCATTCAAATTTTTTTAAAATTTTTTACGATATCTCCTAGACCATTAAATGAACAGTCAAATTAAAATCAGAAATAAGGATAAAAAAAATAAAAAATAAGCAGTCAAAACAAAAATAATAATAACTAATAAGTTGATGATATCATAATGAGTTATTGAATCATTGGGTGTCATCATGTGTATTTGAAACATAATTCTTCTTTGAAATATTACTTTAGAAGTTAAGAAAATAAAAAGTAAATTTAAAAGTCTGGCTTGAATGAAAGTGAATAGTGAGTAGTGACCATCTGAATGAATAAATATGTGAATATTGAAAGTGGTAGCATTGTTTTTTTTTTTAATCTACTAGTTGTGATTTACATTGCTGAAAGACTAATAGTAACATAGTTGTTGAGTTTTTATTTCATGTTTATTTTCATACTATCAAAATTGGTACCGGCCTCTCCCAACCCTTTTTTCTGTTGACAAGTGATGGTTGGCCTTTTTGCCACCACTAGATATTAATTGTTCGAAAATATTGAAAGCATTTCTAGTGCGATCATGTGGATTTCAAGTACATACTGCTGGTCCGGTCTTCTTAATCAGTTGAGACCGATTAGTTGCTGTAATTTCATGTACAAAATTATTTCAAAAATTATAGTGATGAGGCTGAGAAAAATTTTGGACAAGATTGTATCTCCAACTCAAAGTGCTTTTGTGGGTGGAAGGTTGATACAAGATAATATTGTCATAGTGCAAGAGGTGTTCCATAGCTTGAGTAGAAAAGGGAATGGGGGATCAAAGAATTTGGCCATTAAAGTGGATATGAATAAAGTATATGATAGGTTGGAGTGGGATTTTATTGAAGCTACCCTGAAGGCGTTTGGTTTTGATGTTATGTGGGTAAAGTGGGCTATGAAATGTGTGAGACGAGTAACATACAGAATTAAAATCAATGAAAAGTTATCAAGAAAGATTCGACCTCATAGGGGTCTAAGACAAGGAGATCCCCTTTCCCCATATTTGTATATCAGTGCAGCTGAGGTTTTCAAAATACTTATGGAGGAGGCTCTGAAAGATAAAAGAATATCAGGCATTAAAGTAGCTCGCTCAGCACCTACACTGACCCATCTCCTTTTTGCAGATGACTGTATCATTTTCTCAGAAGCAAATGAGGATGAAATATACCAACTGATTTCAATCCTTAACTCTTTTACGGAGGCTTCGGGACAAAGGATAAATTTGGAAAAATCTGGCATAATCTTTGGGAACCAAATATCAATTCAGAAAAGAGTGAATATAGAGGAGATTCTGAATATGGCTTCTTGAAAAAATCCTGAAAAGTACTTGGGGCTTCCAGCTCAATGGGAAAGGTCCAAGAATAGAGCCTTAGCATGGATAGAAGACAGGGTCATGGAGAAATTGGGAGGATGGAAAGAAAAGCTGTTAAATCAAGCGGGCAAAGAAGTATTAATCAAAGTAGTGATACAAGCCATCCCATCATATGCTATGAGTATTGTTAGGTTTCCTAAAGGCTTTTGTCAAAAGTTGAGCAATAGAGTAGCTCGATTTTGGTGGGCTTCAAATGGAAAGGATTGGGGAATTTATTGGAAGAGTTGGAATAACATAAGCTTAAGCAAAAAAGAGGGAGGCTTGGGTTTTAAAGACTTTTACATTCAAAATTTAGCTTTCCTAGCTAAACAAGCATGGAGGATGGTAGAGAGTCCAAACGCCATCTGGGTGAAAGTACTTAAAGCAGTGTACTTTTCAAATGGTAGTTTTTGGGATGCAAAGAATACAAGGAACTCCTCTTGGGCATGGAAAAGCTTGGTACAAGGAAAGAATTTTTTGAAAAGGAATGGAAGATAGATAGTGGGAGACGGGACTAAAGTGAGAATTAGGGAGGACAATTGGATTTTGGGAAGAAATAAAATACAGGAATGTAGAAGGTCTGAAGTTGAATATGTTAAAGATTTGTTAAAGGAGGGGGAAGGATGGAATTTAAGTAAGCTCACTACCTGTTTCAGGCAAGAAGATATAGAAAAAATTATGAGAACCCTAGTAAGTATTATAGATAGAGAAGACAGATTTATCTGGCCTCATACTTTTGAAGGCAGGTATTCTATTAGGTCAGGGTACAAGGTGGCAAGAAAAGAGATTTCAGCGGCTGGTGTAGGGAGACCTTCGACAAGTGACGATATTAAGAACTTATGGAAGGAAATATGGGGATGTCAGGTCCCACAAAAAATTAAGATGTTCTTATGGAAAGCTGCCCACAACATAGTGCCAATGTATGCTAATTTGTATAAGAAAAAAGTTACTAACAGCCCTGTGTGTCCCATTTGTTTGCAGGAATCTGAGACAATAGAGCATGCCATACTATTATGTCCATGGACTAGGGCAGCATGGTTTGGATCCCAAGTTCAATGTAGCCCAACACCACAGACAGTTACAAGTTTCGGCGCATGGATGCTTAAACAGATAGGAAGAATTAGAGAAGAGGGGAGAGAAAGTCAAGATAGGCTCATCAGCAAACTAGCTTTCCTAATATGGGAAATATGGAAATCAAGGAATCAGGCAGTTCACCAACATGTCAGCATCAATCCAAAGACTACTATAATGAAAGCTAGACTAATGAAACAAGACTTCATAGATAAAGAAGAGCAGCAAAGAGTAGAGTCACAGACAACTAAAAGGGATAGGGCTAGGAGGATTACCTGGAAACCACCACCTTTGAATTGGGTCAAGATTAATGTTGATGCAGCATATAACAAGAGCATTGGAAGTGGAGCAATATCAGCAGCAGTTAGAGATCACAGGGGAAAATTGATTACCGATTCTGCAATAAGGATCAAGGCTAGTTTAGCTCTAGCAGCAGAGGCAATGGCAGTTAGGAATGCTCTGGTAATATCAAAAAACATGCAAATGGAAAAAGTAATCATTGAGACTGATTCACTTACTTTAACACAAGCTGTCAAGTCCAAAGGTAATATAGGTGAAATACAGCCTATACTTCAAGACATTAATTTGCTGATGGAGAATTCCGACAAATGTGGTATGACGTGGGTACCCAGAGAAGGTAATACTTTAGCCCACTCTATAGCTAAATTGGCTACAGCGAATAATCTAGAATCTCGATGGTGTTTGGAACCGCCAGAGACAGTCAAGATGATATTGAACAGAGAGGCAATAAGAGTGAGTCCAATGCCTAAAGAGCAGAGCACACACGTATATGCAACCAATTTGGAAAGTGAAGTTAATAGAAGAGGTGATAGAGAAAGTGGAAGCCAAGACCTAGTTGGAAGAGGAAGGAACAACAACCAAATTTTACATCGGAGCCAAATTATAGCTGATGACTATGGCACAGTCAACGGGAGTACCTATCGGCAGCATCAGATTGACGACGGTCAAGAAGGCTCTCTAAGAAAGGTAGCAGATTTTGAAGTCACCCCAGCAGATCAGATTAGAGAGAAGTCACGAAATTCAAGCCATGGCCAAGATGGAGTTGTATCTAGTGGCGATGAAGGAAACACGGTGAGAAATCCCATCGGCGATGGAGCATAGCCATGCGGCAACACAAAGAGCAAGTCGACTCGGTAACAATGAGGTGTAGGAGCAGCATCTTCTTTGCATGGAGAAGGCAACAATGTAGTGGTGATTTTGTGGGTGTAGTAGCCATGAATTTGGAACGTAGATGCAGTAAGTAATTGTGGAGAAGAGGAATTTCAATACCTGGTCAGGTTGGGTTTTGGGGTGTTTGGTCTGGGCCTTTTTGGGCACCAGACAATGACAAAAAAAAAACTTTGGCTAATCTAGGTTTGGCGATTTTCATTGGGTCATGTTGTGTATTCTGCATTAAATTGAACATGCACTTAATCTAACAGTTTTTGAAAAGCAAAATTTACATTCAAGTGGTTACAAAAGTGAAAATACACCAATTGTTACAAATTAAAAGAACCTCAGTTAAAAAGTAGCAAGGTTAAGTCAATTAGAGAAGTTAGAAAACATAAGCTTCAATGGTTGAAGAAAAGAGAATTGAAATTGAACCATGAAGAAGAAAAATTTTGACCTAAACTTGATCATTCAAAAGAAAGAGGTGATTCACAACCAATTGGCCAACAAGGGCCTATTTGACACAGAAATTCGCCAAATAGCTCCTTGTTTCCATCAATCAAACAATGCAACATAAGGGAACTGAAAGACAGGAGCGCTGACCGAGCAATTCATGACTTGAGTTTGGTAACAAAATAGAACTAAAGCAACAAGTTACCAAATTCAATTCACAAATCGGAATCCAATTAACACAAATTTTGAGAAATTTTGGCAGCATTCTAGCAGTAAATTTGGTGTTCCCGAATTTAAACAAACAGCAAAAACAATCCATATGAACTCAAGATAAATCAAACAATCACAAATCACAATAAATTCATATGAATTGGACAGCAACAAGCAAAAGTGGTACTCAGCAGCAATATGTAAATTAACACAAGAACATCACCATCATTATCACTCAATCAAAACAGGGCAAGAATATAACCATCCAGACAACATAAGCAACACAAATTCAAACCTAGATCCATTATCCAAATTCAAATTATCTAACCACCTAGAACTAACTAGACATGCATCTCTAACTAACCTAATTAGCAAAAACTAAACTAAGCTAACAGAAAATTAATTAACAAAATTAAGATAGAATTGAAAATAGAAAAAAAATGGAACCTGGGAAGAAGAACCAGACACAGAAATAGAACTGGAGGGAAAGTGGGGGCAGTGAAAGCAAAACAATGCCCGCCCAGAGATGGCTGCTACAGTGGTACAACAGTGGTGCACAGTGCAGTAGGAGGCAGAAACAGGGAAACAGTGGCCCTGTTCTTTGCTGCGAAGAAGGGAAAGGGAGAAAGTGGAGAAAAAAGTAAAAAAGATGAGAAAAGGGGAAGAAAGTGGTTGTTGGTGGGGGTCAGCAGCGGCAAGGACAACCGCGACAGTGAGACTGGTTGGCAGAGGCAAGGACGAGGGAGGAGGGGAAAGAAAGAAGGAAGAAGAAGGAGAGGGTTCAGGGGTGGTCGGCGGTGGCGTCTCGCCGATGGTGGCTGGCTGGTGGTGAAGGCAGTTCAACAATGGACAGAAAAGAGGTTTGGGGAAGGAGACAGGGAAGAAGAAGCAGAGACATTGAAAGAAGATGGAAAGTGGGTCACGCGAATGAGCTAGGGCTCTTCACGTCAAGGTTATCACATTCAAACCCATGCATACTCGTGGTCACGCGTAAGTGTGGAGTAGGCGAAATGGTAAACAACGCGTACGCGTCTAGCACACGCAGGCGTGATAAGAGAAAAGAGGGAATGACGCATACCGTGGGTCATGCATACAGGTGGGAAGAAATTGTGCTAGATCTACAATTCCTACATACCTTTGGCATAACTCACTGTCAGGACCGTGCGATGGCATAGTACCCACATGATCTTGGCACGATCATTTTCGTCCAGAATGGGGGGTTCACGCATACGCGTGGATTAGGCGTACGCGCGATAGGCCCTTTTTTTTAAGAATGCATAGAAACTAGCAATTTAAACGCCTAACAGTGACCAAAACATCACCAATCCTTATTTAAACACATTAATTACCAAATAAAATTAACAAAACTAAAAGAACATGAAATTTAAACTTATTTACCAATATGTACATAAGAGAAAAGTGAAAAGATGTTACCATGGTGGGGTTCCTCCCACCTAGCACTTTTATTTAAAGTCCTTAAGTTGGACATTTTGGTGAGCTCCCTATCATGGCGGCTTATGCTTGAACTCATCTTGAAACTTCCACCAATGTTTGGATCTCCATTGGTTGCCAGAATTTTCAACCAAATGCACTAAGTCTTGATGAAGTTCCACAAAGTTTCGGAGCTCCCAAAATTGATCTTCTTGTATGCCGGGATCCCAAACCATATTTTTGCACCCATCTGCTAATTGATCATTGATGAGCGGATATTTTATACGCTTTTTGGGGGGTAATTTCATGTAGATTTTAGTATGTTTTAATTAGTTTTTAGTAGAATATCATTAATTTTTAGGCAAAAATCATATTTCTGGACTTTACTATGAGTTTGTATGTTTTTCTGTGATTTCAGGTAATTTCTGACTGAAATTGAGGGAGCTGAGTAAAAATCTGAGTTAGGCTGAAAAAGGACTGCTGATGCTGTTGGATTCTGACCTCCCTGCACTCGAAATGGATTTTCTGGAGCTACAGGAGTCCAATTGGCACGCTCTCAACGGCGTTGGAAAGTAGACATCCAGGGCTTTCCAGTAATATATAATAGTCCATACTTTGCGCGAAGATAGACGACGTAAACTGGCGTTCAACGCCAGTATCATGCTGCTGTCTGGCGTCCAGCGCCAGAAACAGGTTACAGGCTGGAGTTCAACGCCAGAAATAGGTTACAACCTGGCGTTGAACGCCCAAAACAGCCCCAGGCACGTGAGAAGCTTAAGTCTCAGCCCCAGCACACACCAAGTGGGCCCCAGAAGTGGATTTCTGCACCATCTATCATAGTTTACTTATTTTCTGTAAACCTAGGTTACTAGTTTACTATTTAAACAACTTTTAGAGATAAACTCTGGACCTCATGACATTTTCAGATCTGAATTTTATACACTTTGACGGCATGAGTCTCTAAACTCCATTGTTGGGGGTGAGGAGCTCTGCAGCGTCTCGATGAATTAATGCAATTGTTTCTATTTCTCCATTCAAACGTGTGTGTTCCTATCTAAGATGTTCATTCGCGCTTAATTATGAAGAAGGTGATGATCCATAACACTCATCACCTTCCTCAATCCATGAACGTGTGCCTGACAACCACCTCCGTTCTACATCAGATTGAATGAGCTTCTCTTAGATTCTTTCATCAGAATCTTCGTGGTATAAGCTAGATTGATGGCGGCATTCATGAGAATCCGGAAAGTCTAAACCTTGTCCGTGGTATTCCGAGTAGGATTCCGGGATTGAATGACTGTGATGAGCTTCAAACTCCTGAAGGTTGGGCATTAGTGACAGACGCAAAAGAATCATTGGATTCTATTCCAACCTGATTGAGGACCGACAGATGATTAGCCGTGCTGTGACAGAGCATTTGGACCGTTTTCACTGAGAGGATGGGAAGTAGCCATTGACAACGGTGACACCCTACATACAGCTTGCCATGGAGGGAACTTTGCACTTTTCCATGGATGGAATATTACATTACAGGAATAAATCAGACAAAGCATCTCCAAAACTCCAACATATTCTCCATTACTGCATAACAAGTATTTATTTATGCCCTTTTCCCTTTCTTCACTGAACTTGAAAAACACTGTTGTTGGCATCCTGACTAAGAATAATAAGATAAACATAGCTTGCTTCAAACCAACAATCTCCGTGGGATTCGACCCTTACTCACGTAAGGTATTACTTGGACGACCCAGTGCACTTGCTGGTTAGTTGTGCGGATTGCAAAAAGTGTTATTGCAATTTCGTGCACCAATCATTACAATTCCAATTGGGTGACAAGCAATCCGAATTCTCACTCAATCTCACAAACAACTTTCTAGACCCAAGCAATCTAGCTCTACACCAATCCTTGCACTTCAACCTTGAGCTCTTAACCATAATGAACTTGAATGTTGTTTCCAACCACTAACCATCTCCCTTTTGCTCTTAAATTCACAAAGAGCTCTAAGTTGACCATCCGTTTCAAGTAAACCATATTCTAGCGGGATAAGAAAGCTTAAGGATAAAGGTTTTACCCACTTGATTGATAGAATGGATGGTGGCCTAGAAGGAGATGGTTCCAACCGTCTTAATAAAGAAAATTCCACTCCTGTCTATCCTTTTCGAAAGACTTCAAGCACTTGATAAGCTTCTTCAACTTCTACCTCTTCCTCACCAATTTCTTCGAACTCTTCTCCATCACTCAAGACATAAATCGGAGGTTGAGAAAAGTCTACATCAACCTTAAATTCAATGGAAGAAGATTTCTCAAACTCAAGGAGATCAAATGTTGATGCAGAATCATCATTATCAAGAGAACTTGTTTCTTGCTTCACTTATTCCAATTCTTCATTCTCAATATGCGTTGGAGGTTGTACACTAGCCTCCTCAACATCAACATCAAACTTCTCGGAAGAAGGCTTTACAACTTTTTATTCCCATGGGCATTCGGCATCTCCTAAATCTTCAACCATTTCTTCCTTTTCTTCAACAATCTCGGTTTCTTCCAATTGTTCCAATACAAAGTCTCATTCCTCATTCTCCACCAGAGTTTCTAATCTCTCTTTCATACTACGCTCTTCACTTGATTCTCCACATGTGGCCATGGGAGTACTTTGAGTTCATAAGCATTGGAAAACTAAATTGGTTACCACTTCAGTCGAGGTAGCCATGAATTCATCTTGCCTCCTTAGAGCTTCAAGTCGCTCTTAAAGAATGGTGTGACATTCTCTTAGCTCTTGGAGATATGAAATAAGAGCATCATTCATTAATGTTTGAGGTGGAGAGGAGGGCTCATTGTTTAGGAGAAAGGGTTCATAATAGGAAGGTGATTCATCTAGGTGGGAGTATTGAGGTGGTGTATATAGAATTGACAGTTCTTGGGAGTTGGTGGACGAAATTGTGATAAAAGAGTTCCAGGCACTGGTAGAGAAGCTCACAACTCCGTTCAACTTAACCAGCAAGTGTACTGGGTCATCCAAGTAATACCTTACGTGAGTAAGGGTCGATCCCACAGAGATTGTTGGTATGAAGCAAGCTATGGTCACCTTGTAAATCTCAGTTAGGCAGATTAATTGATTTATGATGATTTCGAAAATAATAAATAAATAGAAAATAAAATAGGATAGAAATACTTATGTAAATCAATAGTGGTAATTTCAGATAGGCGTGTGGAGATACTAGAATCCTTTCGAATCTCTACTTTCTTATTACTTTCATCCAATCCTTCTTACTCCTTTCCATGGCAAGCTGTATGTAGGGCATCACCATCATCAATGGCTACTTTTAATCCTCTCGGGAAAATGATCCTATGCGCTGTCACTGCACGGCTAATCGTCTGGAGGCATCACCCTTGTTGATAGCTACATCCCATCCTCTCAGTGAAAATGGTCCAAATGCTCTGTCACAGCACGGCTAATCATCTGTCGGTTCTCAATCAGGTTGGAGTAGAATCCATTGATTATTTTGCGCTTGTCATCACGCCCAGCCTTCAGGAGTTTGAAGCTCGTCACAGTCATTCAATACCGGAATCCTACTCAGAATACCACAGACAAGGTTAGACTTTCCGGATCCCCATGAATGACGCCATCTATCTAGCTTATACCACGAAGAT